>NC_058083.1:300186671-300264897 GCF_014858855.1 Bufo gargarizans
AGCAGGGTCACTAGTGAGGTGACAGGAGGAGGGGGGAGCAGAGTCACTAGTGGGGTGACAGGAGAAGGGGGGAGCAGAGTCACTAGTGGGGTGACAGGAGGAGTGGGGAGCATGGTCACTAGTGAGGTGACAGGAGAAGGGGGGAGCAGGGTCACTAGTGAGGTGACAGGAGGAGGGGGGAAGCAGGGTCACTAGTGGGGTGACAGGAGAAGGGGGGAAGCAGGGTCACTAGTGGGGTGACAGGAGGAGGGGGGAAGCAGGGTCACTAGTGGGGTGACAGGAGGAGGGGGGAAGCAGGGTCACTAGTGGGGTGACAGGAGGAGGGGGGAAGCAGGGTCACTAGTGGGGTGACAGGAGGAGGGGGGGGAAGCAGGGTCACTAGTGGGGTGACAGGAGGAGGGGGGGGAAGCAGGGTCACTAGTGGGGTGACAGGAGGAGGGGGGGAAGCAGGGTCACTAGTGAGGTGACAGGAGGAGGGGGGGAAGCAGGGTCACTAGTGAGGTGACAGGAGGAGGGGGGGGAAGCAGGGTCACTAGTGAGGTGACAGGAGGAGGGGGGGAAGCAGGGTCACTAGTGAGGTGACAGGAGGAGGGGGGGGAAGCAGGGTCACTAGTGAGGTGACAGGAGGAGGGGGGAAGCAGGGTCACTAGTGAGGTGACAGGAGGAGGGGGGGAAGCAGGGTCACTAGTGAGGTGACAGGGGGAGGGGGGAGCAGGGTCACTAGTGAGGCGACAGGAGGAGGGGGGAGCAGAGTCACTAGTGGGGTGACAGGAGGAGTGGGGAGCATGGTCACTAGTGAGGTGACAGGAGAAGGGGGGGGGGAAGTAGGGTCACTAGTGAGGTGACAGGAGGAGGGGGGGGAAGCAGGGTCACTAGTGGGGTGACAGGAGGAGGGGGAGCAGTCACATGAGTCCACGGCCCATTCCCTCTCTAGTGGCCCTATCATGTTTCCCTAGGTCCTCGGGCAGTGCGCCCCGCTCTTTGTAGGCTACTTTCACACTTGCGTTTGGTGCGGATCCGTTATGGATCTGAACAGACTGATCTGCACCGATAATACAACTGCATGCATCCGTTCAGAACGGATCCCTATTAACTTGCATTGTGTGTCCGGATGGATCAGTTTGCCTCCACATCGTCAAGTGGACACCAAAACGCTGCAGGCAGTGTTTTGGTGTCCGCCTCCAGAGCGGAATGGAGGCGGAACGGAGGCAAACTGATGCATTCTGAACGGATCTATTCAGAATGCATTATGGCAAAACCGATCCGTTTTGGGCCGCTTGTGAAAGCCCTGAACTGATCTCACAAACAGAAAGCCAAAACGCTAGTATGAAAGTAGCCTTACAACAGCCACCCCTGGAGCTCCTGCCGGCTTCCCCAGCTGCAGGACCTGTATCGCTCCGGCGCGCGCCTATACCAACCAATAACAAAGCTCCTTGCTGTAAGGAGCTTTGCTATTGGTTATTTCAAGCCGCATCGCTGCGCTGCCTGTGAACGTGGGGGAAAAAGTCTAAAGCATATTGGTACGCGCTAGACTTTTTCCAGGGAGTCGCACGGGCCACATGACAGCTTGTTGGGCATCATTAGTTTATACTCTTAAAATAAGTATAAAAAAAAAATAAAAATAAAATTGAGTCCCCCTATTGGACTTTAGCATATGACCATCTAAACCTTTGGAGCCCTCATTCTGATCGTTCTATCTAAAGAAAATAAAAGCAGAATTTATTGCAGGTTTATTATTTGGCACACCTCTGGAGTGCATTCGCAACAAATGTTTGCAACTTATTTTTTTTAAATTTGCATGATAACCATGCCCAATTGAAAAATGTAACATTTTTGAACTAGTATGCCCAGAAAGTCACAAAGCCCTATTTTCCAACTTATTGAAGACCGAACTCGTGCAGGGGGTGATACCTTTCCCCTAGTGAGCTCCTATGTAATATCTTATTGGCCTTCTTTTGTCCATAGGTTGTAATGTCTAGCATTGTACTGTACATTATGAGTCTAAGATCTGACTTTTTTTTTTTTTTTTGCAGCTTCAAAGAAACATACTGGCATCAAACCCCAGAGTGACAAGGTTTCACATCAACTGGGAGGACAACACCGAGAAGCTAGATGAACTAGAGAACAGTAACCCCAACCTACAGTCTATGCTTTCCACAGAAGCCATACCATCTGCATCAAAAGGCTGGCCCACCTCCGAGAACTCACTCAACGTCATGCTAGAATCTCACATGGACTGTATGTGACCTGCAGGACTAGTTTATAGGATTTCTATTCCCACATTTAGGAGAAGGCATTCACAAAACCTACAACAAGAACACTTTCAGACGGAAATACAATTTGAACTCGGAACTATTTTTCTAACTGGCTTACCATCAAAACTAGTAATTTCATTACTCTGTAATACTAGTGGGATGGGGCTAAAGCTAAAAGAAAAAAAAAATAAGGTTTGTATTTATTTTTACGTGGTTACCAACGTTTGCTCTGCATTAGTGCTTTGAAATAAACTAACTCAGTTACCGCTCTTATCACCATTTATGAAAGCTGGAAGGCTTCGCGTGTGTAGGTTACAGCTTCTCAGACTAAACCTTTTTGACATGCATATTTGGCTCTATAGCATCCCGCTTACAATGTGGAACCACCTGTATAACCATGGCTTCCGCTGGCAGTGATCTGGTTGCGCACTCCTATTTAATACCTGTGCAAGGCGGCAAAGGAGGTCATAACCCGAGCCACAGTCTACAAAAAGTGATTTTCAAAATCAAGATGGCAAACACTGAAGTATTTCCTTCTAAAAACGAAGCTTGAGGTTGCATAAGGGAAGAGCACTGTTCTAACTGCAGCTAGATCGGGGTGGTGAGGGTATAACTTCATGCGTTTGCTGAAAATTATTTTACAGTAAGGCTACATGCACACAACCGTATGTTTTTTTCGGATCCGCCCAAAACCCAAAAAAAAACAAAACCAAAAAATAAACGGAAGACATCCGTATGCCACCCGTTTTTCCCGTTTTTCTTTTTTTTTTTGCGGATCCATTGTAACAATGCCTAAAACTGACAAGAATAAGACCTTATATTTTTTTTTTTTTTTGGGGGGGGGGGGGGGGTACGGAACGGACATACGGATGCGGATAGCACACGGTGTGCTGTTCGCATTTAGTGCGGACCCATTGAAATGAATGGTCTGCATCCTATCCACAAAAAAAAAAAAAAAAACACAGAACAGACACGGAAACAAAATACGTTCGTGTGCATTAGGCCTTAGGCAGTAACACAAAGATAAGTACCACAAGCGGCAGGCTGAAGAATAACAGTAAAACTAATAAAATGGATGACGACATCACTGACCTGCGCTAGTTGATCCAATACCAGCAGTCAGAACTGATCTGGGAGTTATCTTTACTGCATATTTCAAAAACTGAGATTTTCCTGTACCAGGATCTCCAACAAGAAGAAGATGAGACTCTCCTAGAAAAATAAAGATGGGGGAACAACAGTTATTTCTTGTGTGCCTTGAAAAATCAGGTTTTACATTTACATATAAAATATAGCTCCTTTGGAAAACGAAAGGTGGAGTCTGATTGCCAGTTTTAATAAATCTCCCCCATAGTTTCTTACTAATTTCCTAAGATTCTCCCCCCTCCCCAAGCTGTTCTTGGAAACCGTTTTCGCATCTCATCTTCCAGCAGTCATATGCGTTGCTGGTGTGAACCAACAACCACATCCAAAGGCCCCTTTCAGACGAGTAAGTGTCTTGCTGGGGACTTGCAGAGAGGCCCCCGTCCTGACCTCTCGGCACTGCCGGGGCCACATAGCATCATAAGTTAATATAATGCCATGTAACCCTTACAGTTCTGGAATGTAGTAGATGACACTGACATAATGCTGTCAGTGTTTTAAAATACATTCTAGGACTGTAAGGGTTACATAGCATCATAAATCAATATAAAACCTATGTGACCCCTGGCAGTGCTAGGCGGTCAGGATCGGTGCCTCTCTGCAAGTCCCCAGCAAGGGGGGCTAACTGCTACTTCCTAATCACTTTGCACAGAAGATTGTATATAAAACATTGCAATCTGCAAATTACTTTGCACAAAGTAAGGCCTCGTGCACACGACCGTTGTTGTGGTCCGCATCCGAGCCACATTTTCTGCGGCTTGGGTGCGGACCCATTCACTTCAATGGGGCCGCAAAAGATGCAGACAGCACGCCTGTCCTATTTTTGTCAGTTTGCGGACAAGAATAGGAATTTCTACAATGGGCTGCCCATTCTGTAAATTGCGGACCGCAAAAAACAGAATGGTTGTGTGCATGAGGCCAAAGTCAATAGATTGTGAGCTGCACTAAATATTCCATATTACAACACAAATTTGCACAAAGAACTGCCATGATGCAGATTTCAAAACCCGCACAGCAGTGCAATTTTCATACGGAAGCAAAGTGTGCATGAGATTTGTCTACTGTCATTCACTCTGCTGGTACTGTATATTGCTGCAGTTTGTGCTCCCGAGAATCGCATAGAAAAAACGCACGTTATTCCGCAACATGCACTGGTAGCCATAGGGTGTGTTCACACATGGCAGACTTGTTGCAGACATTACTGTGATTGGAAAGTCGTTGGTTGTTTCTGTGTTACGTGTATGACTTTTACAAACCTTACACGTATATATAGGTCAGGGTTTTTTTTTTTCCCAATTGTAGAAAATTCTGTTCCAAATCTTAAATGAGAATATACCCTTAAGTGATTTTAGGTGGGGGTGGGGAGCATATATTTGGAAGTACTCTAAAAGTAGCAGTCTTCTTTTTTTTTAGCTCCAACAATATGGGCTTGAAGTAGTTTTTTTTTACAAAGTTTTATAGGAGTCACACGAATATATACAGTTTCAGTTATAGGAGCTTTGACTAAATTCTAGCTTTGATACAACCTCTGGAAGGAAGATTAGTGGTGAAACAATTATCCTTTCATCCCTCTGCCGATTCAGGAGTCTGGGTTGGGCTCACGTGATCACCTGCCTGGCTGCGGGCTCTTCCGCTGATGATTCAACCAGATCTGTTACTGTATCTTCCTGTTCAACTGCATGTACGTTATGCAGCTGAACAGGAAGATACAAGATTAGGCTTTGAATGAGTTTTCCCAGAGTTAGTAAAATGTGTTCGGCCCCTTTCACACGAGCGAGTTTTCCGTGGGGGTGCAATGCGTGACGTGAACACATAGCACCCGAACTGAATCCTGACCCATTAATTTCAAATGGGTCTGTGTCTGCATTGCGTGAAAAACGCAGCATGCTCTATATTCTGCATTTTTCACACTGTCCTGGCCCCATAGAAGTGAATGGGGCTTCAGCGAAAAACACGTTGAATCCAGATGCAATGCGTTTTTAACTGATGGTTGCTAAGAGATGTTGTTTGTAAATATTCCGTTTTTTTTCACGTGTGTGAAAAACGCATCAAAACTGATTGCACCCGCGTGGAAAAAACTGAACGCAATTGCAGACAAAACTGACTGAACTTGCTTGCAAAATGGAGCGAATTTCACTGAACGCACCCGTATGCTCACCAGTTTTCTGAAAGTGGGCGTGTCTTCTTATGTAAATGAATCTCTAGACAGATTTATTATTGGGACTATTTAAAAAGTCGCAATAAAAATGTGCAATTTCACTCCAGTGAGGACCATGCTTATCTTATGAGACTTTTTAATAGAACATACGACTTTCGTAAAGACGTGCGACTTTGTAAAGCTGCTTACTGACGGATAAACCGCTACAGTCAAACCACATTTATTACAGTATAAAAAGGCCGATCATAAATCTGACTTGGCTAAAACTGACTTTAGCCATATGTGAAAGTGGAGTGAGCTGTCAGAGTCATGATAAATCTGGCCCTGTGTGTCTTGTGCTGAATATAATACTTGGACAACCCTTTTAAATCTACCTGTTCTTTTAAGTGACCTTTCAGGACCACCTAAGAAGCAGCAGAACTGAGCAGGGGTCTCACCACCTAAGATGAAGCTATCTCCCCGACTTGAAACAGAAAATAGATGGCACTGTTAGGCTCTCTGTAGGTACTGAGAGGGAGCACCACTGACAAGAAGTAGGATCACCTATACAGTGATCAGGTATACGTATCAACATAAAACAGGTGGCATTAAAGTAACGTGCCCAGGTAATACCATACAAGCAGCAGGTGAACATAAGCATAATTAAAGCCAGTCCGGCTGAGGGCTCTTCTGCTGGGATCTGTAGACTTTCAGGGGTCAAAGGATTCATCAGGCCCTCGATATACAGAACAAGCCATGACCGAATGTGGAGTGACCGGAAGTAGGGGGTCTGCAGCTACCACCTGGTCCAATTCCATGTGTCAGACACCAACCAAAAAGCCAGTGCATGAAGCCTGGGGCTGCCTTCAACAGAAGGGCTTATTGCCCAATACAAAGAAGGGAGGCTTTGTTCTCTGTTGGTTTCTATGGGCGACTAAGCCAGTTCTGCGTTACACCAGTTTGATAAATGACCCCATATATAATTTGCTTCTATGTTGTTTCTTGTCCCTAGGTGGGGAAACAGTCATGTCAGTGCCATTGTGGAGGTGCTGTATTATAGCTATACACACACAGGGCTGCAGCCATCGATGATTTTAGTAAGCAAGTATTCTAGCGATTAATCGGAGTACTCCAATAAGAAAAAACTAATTATAAGAACATTTTCCTTCATAAAAAAAAATCAGCCCCCTCCCTGATGCCATTATCAGACCCCCAGCATCATCAGCTGCCCTGCCAATGAAATCAAATACTTTCCTTTCCTGCTAGGGACGCCACAGCTCTTACATCCTCTTCTCTACGTGCGGCACTGTCCTCCTGACATCATATAGCATCAGGTCATAGTGCACGCTTATGTGCACTTCATCCTGATTATGTGTGTACATCAGGACAGTGCAGCGGCCAGCGGCAGACAATGGAGCGGTGAGTAATAGCTTCACTCGTGCTCCGTGTTTACATGGTATACATTATTTTTTTTTTTGTGTCGAGTTACTCGATTAATCATTTCAGCCCCAAGGGAACTTTCACACTAGCCTTATTCTTTTCCGGCATTAAGCTCCGTCCTAGGGGCTCAATACTGCAAAAGAACTGATCAGTTTAATCCTAATGCATTCTGAATGGAGAGCAATCCGTTCAGGAGGCATCAATTCAGTCCCTCTTGTGGTATTTGGCCGGAGAAAATACAGCAGAATGCGGAATGTATTAGTGCCGGATACAGCATTAAAATTACTGCATTGACTGATCCGGTCTGCGCATGCGCAGACCTTCAAAAATGGATCAGTTTTTTTCCGGATTCGCATCCGGATCCGTCTACAAATGATATCCGTTTGCATGCAGATTTCCGGATCCTCAATATATAATCAACGAAAAATGGCGGCACAGGCCAATAAGCAAGTCTGGGTGCACGTTCCTGAGGGAATAGGCTTCTTACCCCAATTATAATCCCCAAAAATTAACAGCATTCCAATGTATCATGAAAAAATAAAAACTCCTTTAATCACCCGTGCGGTGCAACGTTTTGGCTTAATGCTAGAGCTGCTCCTCGCCACTCCATCCCGCCTCCAGAGCGGATGCAATCACGTGCGCATCTGCAGTCAATGACTGCCTTCATTGGTGGCGCGTTTCCAAGCAGAAAATTACTGCTGGGCCACATTCCGCTTGGAGACAAGTCACCACTGTGGCCAGTCATTGGCTGCAGCTCCACATATGACCCAGTCCGTCCAAAGGTTTACAGGCTGGGGAACAAAGTGCTGAAGGGAGCCGAAATGGAGTGGTATTTCTTTACTCAATGGATTGGCATCTGTTGCAGAGTTAGGTTAACGTAACATAATTTACTGAAACGAACCTCTCACTTTCGTCCCAGCAGAATCAGTCCTCTGTACTCCTCCTGCCAACACCATGGCTACTGCCAGCTTAACTACAAACATACCAAAGACCTGCGGGCACAGGCTAGCTAGGATCTCGTTCCGACCTGTGAGGAGCACAAGAAATATTTTTACCATGAGGGATATACTATCAAGTCTAATCTGGGAAAATAAATATTCTTACTGCTTCAACTATCGGAAAACAAAGCATTTTATATGTACCTGCTATTGGATTATTCTTGAATCTTTCCCAAAATTCTTCATATTCTTTTCGGATCTCCTCATTTATGACTACACCACAAGGCTGCTCATTATTTACAGAGATGTAGTTGGCCTTCAGGACAAGCTCAAGGTCACAACGTGCATCCACGTAAAGTGGTTTCCATCGCTGCATCACCACACCATACACAGTCAGATCATCACCTGGGGGGGGGGAAAAAAAAAGCAAGAAAACAGAATGATGCAGAAAATCTGAATTTTCCGAGAATGGTGAAAAGTTTACAGGTACATTTGGCCCTACACCCCCAGACCGCAAATGCTTGGCAAGTCCAAATACACATTCCGGCATACATTCATTTGATTTCATGAGCACTATATTCTGACTAGCCACACAACTAGAAGAACCCAAACCAAGAATACAGCCTTCAAGACAGAAATGTCAGCTTAACTATTTTATAGACCACTGGAATCTCATTGGAGCTAAGAGTTTTACTTCATTCCTTTTTTGCACTGATCTTAAAATAGCAGGTACATTTTAAAGGAATTGTCTACTTCAGTAAACCTATTTTTCTACCGTATAGGATAGGGGATTCTCTGTTCCTAATCCTCATCTCCTGAAACTGTAGCTCTGTATACAGATCATCATGCTTGCAAAATGCCAAGAGGGCCATTCTGAATGTCAGCAAGACCAGAAGTGACAGCCATACACAAACACGTGGAGTCTATATACACTTCTATCATTGACTATGAGCTTTTTACAATTTTATGGTCGGCCCCAGAAAAGCCAATTTAAATGCACCATGAAAAATACTAAAATGATGGGCTCTGTACACTCTGCCTTCTTCATATACATCGTAAAGGAGTTGGACACTTCCTGGTCATTGTTAACCAATGGGTTTGCAAGATGATCATACCAATATAGTCCTTGTTGAAAATCTGCAACATTTTCAATATTTCATAAGGTATTCCCTGTTATCTGCTGTCCAAAAAATGGCTGCTGATGGAAGGTGATGTGATCAGACAATTCACCTCCATGCAATGTCTCCTTCATTCAAACACACTGCACCTGCCATCTGCACTTGTTCTTTTGTGAGTTTAGGGCACACGCCGTGTGTCTCAATGGCGGAGGCATCACACGGAAGTGATTTGTCACATGACCCTCCATCAGCAGAATTTCAACAAAGGCTATATTAGTAAGTGCAATATAGTCATCCTACCTACACATTGGTCAACGATAATCAGAAAGTGGCCAGCCCCTTTAATGATTCCAAGATTTCTATGGGACAAAGTCTGGCTGCATGTGCATTACATACAGAGTATTTTTCCTTTCTGACAACTTATACAGTCAGTATTGTGTTAACAAAGCCTTTATGTATCCAAAAGATCAATATTCATGCAATTTAGTCTGGACAAAGAATGTCCTTTTGCACTCTAGCAGGCTATTTATATGTCAGCATACTCTTTCTGTATGAAATAGACACACAGAGTACGGTCGGCACAACCGGCAACAATCAAATGTGTACCGTGAGCTCCTGATTCTCCCACCACAGATGATGTTGTGGGAGAGAAAGATCGGTCAAGTTGAATTTCAACACCTGATTCTTTTGTTCTCCCAGAGATTAACTGAGGTGTCTGGCAGCAGCTTTCTCCTCTCTCCCCACTGAAAGACTACTGTACAGCCATGTATGTGCATGCGTGGAGCCAGGAGAGATAGTTGTTCACTAGTGATGAGCGAAGCGAGCTTCGGATGTTACATCCGAAATCCCTACTTTCATAACTTCGGATACTGTATGGAGATTTGTCTCCATACAGTATTAGAATATATGGGCTCTGATGAGCCAAAGTTAGTTATTAGCAAAGTTGTACATTACTTCATTGAATAACTTCGGTAATTGACTTAAGTGGAAAACCCCTTTAAAACTTGAAACCGAGCTCAGGTTCAGTTCTGAGGTACCAGTCGGATCCAAACCAGGGTTCAGGTCAAAGTTTAAAAGTGTTTTTTCACTTTAAGAAAATCAATTGCACACGTCACTACTGTTCACCAACAGCTATTTAAAGGACTATAGGCACCTTAAAGAGGTATTCTGGTTACATTAAGTGGCAACAATGTAAACGGAACACCCCTTTAAGGGTGTCAAATGCCACCATGTGTCTATACAGTGAAATACTGTATGTTGGAGCTATATGTTAGAAAATCCTCTTACTGTATACCTTCATAATACACTGAAAACGCAGTGCGAGTAGACTACAACCTTACCAGAATTATTGGAGAATAATTATGCCGAGACTGGACCAACATATAAAAACTGACCTAGTTCCCTTTTGTATAATAGACTTACCAGATTTGCAACTGTCAACAAGGTCATCTTCCAAAACCACAATCATCGATCGGGGAATACAGCCTACCGAGAGCCTCTGGACCTATAAACAGATTTAAATACAAATGTGAGTCACATTGTTGCTAACAGGGAAAGTGGTCTAAACTATGTATTTACCAGTAGCAGAACATCCCTGAGCCCCGACATAGGTGTCTCCCAAAAGATAATAAGACAATGTACAAGAGGCATTATTGGGGGGGGGGGGGGGGGCTCAGCTTTTATTTACATTTGAGCAAAAAAAGTGTCCAGTCCAAAATTATTCATACCCTTCTCAATAATCAATAGAAAAGCCTTCATTGGCTATAACAGCAATCAAACGCTTCCTATAATTGCAGACCAGCTTTTTGTATGTCTCCACAGGTATTTTTGCCTATTCATCTTTAGCAATGAGCTCCAAATATTTCAGGTTGGAGGGTCTTCTTGCCATCACCCTAATCTTTAGCTCCCTCCACAGATTCTCAATTGGATTCAAGTCTGGACTCTGGCTGGGCCACTCCAAAACGTTAATGTTGTTGTCTGCTAACCATTTCTTCATCACTTTTGCTGTGTGTTTTGAGTCATTGTCATGCCTCAAAATGTCCACTGGTGCCCAAGGCCAAGTTTCTCTGCAGACTGCCTGATGTTGTCATTGAGAATCCTCATGCATTACTCTTTTTTCATGGTGCCGTTTGCTGCGATTCGGTTCCCTGGTCCATTGACTGAAACCCCCCCCAAAGAATTAGGTTCCCACCACCATGTTTGACAGTGGGGATGGTGTTCTTTGGGTTGAAGGCTTCTCCTTTTTTACGCCAAATGAAGGAAACATCATTGTGACCAAACAATTCAATTTTTGTTTCATCGGACCATAACACAGAAGACCAGAAGTCTTCTTCTTTGTCCAGATGAGCTTTTGCAAAGGCCAAGTGAGCTTTTGTGTGCTTTATCTAGAGAAGTGGCGTCCTCTTTGGTCTGCATTGTGCAGTGTCCGTTGTATTGTCTGCCTTGAGACAGTGCCACCAGCAGAGCCCAGATTCCCCAGGATGGCCTTGGTGGCGATCCTTGGATTCTTTTTCACCTCTCTAACTATCCTCCTGGCCAGCATAGGTGTCACTTTTGGCTTCCGACCACGTCCTCTGAGATTTTCCACAGTGCGGAACATCTTGTATTTTTTGCTCAAATGTAAATGAAAGCTGAGAATTTTTATTTTTTTTCCACAATAATGCCTCTTGTACATCGTCTTATAATCTTTTGGGAGACACCTATGTCATTTCCCATCAAAAAATTACTTGTTGGTTGAATAAAAGTAACCTTAAAGGGATTCTGTCACCTAGTTTTCGGTCATAGAGCTGCGGACATGCACGGCTAGATCGCCGCTAGCATGTCCGCAATATACCGGTCCTATAGGGCTGTGTACTTTTATTTTATTTTTTAAAACAATTTTAGAGATATGTAAATGAGCCTTGTAAGGAGCCCAGGGGACTGTACTAACCTTCCTGGTGCCCAGCCACACCCCCCTGCGAAGGAGCCCAGCACTGCCTATGTCCATCGAATCTCCTCCTTTCGTCAGTGTTAAATTGCCGTAATCTCACGAAGCGCGAGCTCGTGCATGCGCAGTGCCGGTATAGTGTTCCTTACCTGTGCTGGCATCAGCCTCAGGGAAGGAACCGCACATCGCGAGATTACGGCAATCTCACTGTGACGAAAGGAGGAGATTCGGAGGACATAGGCAGTGCTGGGCTCGTTCACAGGGGGGGGGGGCGTGGCTGGGCACCAGGAAGGTTAGTACAGCCCCTTGGGCACCTTACAAGGCTCAGTTACATCTCTCTAAAATCATTTTTAAACAAAATAAAAAGGACAAAGCCCTATAGGACCGGTATATTGTGGACATGCAAGCGGCGATCTAGCAGTGCATGTCCGCAGCTCTATAACCGAAAACGAGGTGACAGAATCCCTTTAAGTAAAAATTTGCCAGGGGTATGAATAATTATGGGAAGCACTGTATATATACAGTACAGAACAAAAGTTTGGACACACCTTCTCATTCAAAGAGTTTTCTTTATTTTCATGACTATGACAATTGTAGATTCACACTGAAGGCATCAAAACTATGAATTATATACATAACAAAAAGTGTGAAACTGAAAATGTCATATTCTAGGTTCTTCAAAGTAGCCACCTTTTGCTTTGATTACTGCTTTTCACACTCTTGGCATAGTTTTGATGCCTTCAGTGTGAATCTACAATTTTCATAGTGTAGGATATACCATAACTATGTGATCACTGGGGCAGCAGTGCTACATCTCCTTCACCAGTGTTCCCTACACAATGGTTCCCCTCTACCCATTGTGCAAGGAACTGCGTTCACAGTGAATGAGGTTGGCGGCAGTTCAATGCACATCCTGAGGCAATGCGGCAAAGAACCAGCGCAATGTCCCCTCCATTATCTGGACAGGTGGGGTCCCAGAGGTCAGACTACTGTCAATAATAAAGTGATAACATGGGGATACCCCTTTAAATCGCTGTGTAAAAGTACAGACAGAAATTGTTTGTGTCTTTGCAGCATGACTAGGAAACTGAAATTAAACTTATGTATCTCCTGCCCTTCTCTAAGGAACCTCTGGTAATTAAAAGGGTTATCCAAGACCCAAAATCCCCCCCATATGCCCGGGCCCCTCACACAGATTGTACCTACCTCACTCCCCAGCACCCACGTCGCTTCTGATGCTGTCGCGGCGGCCACTGCATCTTCCTGTCACAAGGATGAAAACATTTGGTGTTCGGGAGGGCAGCAGCCAATAGCAGGCCACGACAGGAATTAGACTCCCTAGCATCAGCAGGAGATGCAGCGGCAACCGCGCCGGCATCAAAAGCGGCACGGGTGCCGGTGAGCGAGGCAAGTACAATCTGTGTGAGAGGGCATTATAGGTCTTTGATAACCCCTTTAACCACTGGATGTTCCAGAGGAAGGAAGAATTTAAATGTAGGTCCTGGATATGGTCAATGTGTAAGGTCACATTCACACAGCCGTACCCATATTCAGTCCACAAAATGCAGATACTGGCCGTGTGCATCCCACACTTTTAGCAGGTCCCTTTGTCAAAACATCTATTCCTGTCCACAATACTATAATCTGCTGCATGGCTGTACGGATGTGGACAGGACACAGATGATATCCGTGTGCTGTCTGGATTTTTTGCAGCCCCATAGAAATAAATGGGTCTGCGTGTGATCAGCTATAAAAATGCAGATCAGACGCGGGTTGAAAATATGGTCACGTAAATGAGGCCTATAATGCTTTTAATGTAACAATTAACCTTTCTTAAAAAATTAAAATAAAATAAAATTCATAAAAAGTTAAAACGTCACCTGCTCTTGAATCTTTATCTCTTGGTAATCTCGGCAGCTGGCCGGAGAAGACAGGTCTGACAGGCAGGAAAACTTGCTGGAGTTGCACCATTCTTCATTGGTACAAGAAACCGGAGGAGAAAATGAGTAGTACTGTTCAAAGTCAGCCCGGACTGTAGTGATGTGTTTGCATTTGTTGCACATAAAGTCTTGCTCATACTCAAGGACTTTCACCAAACTGGTCCGGATAACAGTTCCTGTGACCGATAAAAAGTGCCCAACGTCTCTGGTGCGTGGGATGTGCTCTCTTGTTAACTCTGGGCACACTGGCAAACCTGGACAGAAATATGTTAATACTTTTAAGGTATTGAATAGGATTAAAACCATTATTGTAAGAGAAATATACAGTACAGACCAAAAGTTTGGACACACCTTCTCATTCAAAGAGTTTTCTTTATTTTCATGACTATGAAAATTGTAGATTCACACTGAAGGCATCAAAACTATGAATTAACACATGTGGAATTATATACATAACAAAAAAAGTGTGAAACAGAAAATATGTAATATTCTAGGTTCTTCAAAGTAGCCACCTTTTGCTTTGATTACTGCTTTGCACACTCTTGGCATTCTCTTGATGAGCTTCAAGAGGTAGTCACCTGAAATGGTTTTCACTTCACAGGTGTCCCCTGTCAGGTTTAATAAGTGGGATTTCTTGCCTTATAAATGGGGTTGGGACCATCAGTTGCGTTGTGGAGAAGTCAGGTGGATACACAGCTGATAGTCCTACTGAATAGACTGTTAGAATTTGTATTATGGCAAGAAAAAAGCAGCTAAGTAAAGAAAAACGAGTGGCCATCATTACTTTAAGAAATGAAGGTCAGTCAGTGCGAAAAATTGGGAAAACTTTGAAAGTGTCCCCAAGTGCAGTCACAAAAACCATCAAGCGCTACAAAGAAACTGGCTCACATGCGGACCGCCCCAGGAAAGGAAGACCAAGAGTCACCTCTGCTGCGGAGGATAAGTTCATCCGAGTCACCAGCCTCAGAAATCGCAGGTTAACAGCAGCTCAGATTAGAGACCAGGTCAATGCCACCCAGAGTTCTAGCAGCAGACACATCTCTAGAACAACTGTTAAGAGGAGACTGTGTGAATCAGGCCTTCATGGTAGAATATCTGCTAGGAAACCACTGCTAAGGACAGGCAGCAAGCAGAAGAGACTTGTTTGGGCTAAAGAACACAAGGAATGGACATTAGACCAGTGGAAATCTGTGCTTTGGTCTGACGAGTCCAAATTTGAGATCTTTGGTTCCAACCACCGTGTCTTTGTGAGACGCAGAAAAGGTGAACGGATGGACTCTACATGCCTGGTTCCCACCGTGAAGCATGGAGGAGGAGGTGTGATGGTGCTTTGCTGGTGACACTGTTGGGGATTTATTCAAAATTGAAGGCATACTGAACCAGCATGGCTACCACAGCATCTTGCAGCGGCATGCTATTCCATCCGGTTTGCGTTTAGTTGGACCATCATTTATTTTTCAACAGGACAATGACCCCAAACACACCTCCAGGCTGTGTAAGGGCTATTTGACCATGAAGGAGAGTGATGGGGTGCTGCGCCAAATGACCTGGACTCCACAGTCACCGGACCTGAACCCAATCGAGATGGTTTGGGGTGAGCTGGACAGCAGAGTGAAGGCAAAAGGGCCAACAAGTGCTAAGCATCTCTGGAAACTCCTTCAAGACTGTTGGAAGACCATTTCAGGTGACTACCTCTTGAAGCTCATCAAGAGAATGCCAAGAGTGTGCAAAGCAGTAATCAAAGCAAAAGGTGGCTACTTTGAAGAACCTAGAATATGACATATTTTCAGTTGTTTCACACTTTTTGTTATGTATATAATTCCACATGTGTTAATTCATAGTTGTGATGCCTTCAGTGTGAATCTACAATTTTCATAGTCATGAAAATAAAGAAAACTCTTTAAATGAGAAGGTATGTCCAAACTTTTGGTCTGTACTGTATATTCAAAGGGGGTTTCCAGGACTTAGATACTGATGCCTATCCTCAGGAAAGGTCTTCAAAATTAGATTGGTGGCAGCCCACCACCCATGACCCTTACCATCATCTGTTTTGGGAAACCACCAGCACCAGAAAGCATACAGTCAGTGGATAGAAGGCCCCTCCATCCAAGTGCGCATGCGCACTTCGTTTGACGATGCCATAACCTGTAGTCCGCACGGGCGCAGACTACAGTGTGTAGTACGCACGAGCGGGATTTCAAATAGGCTCAGGGATTACGTCAGTGCGCCGGCTCTTGAATATATTATATTAGAGGCGGCACTGGGCTGAGGAAGGCGGCGCTGGGTATCGGACTGAGGGGTGCGGCTGGGCAGCAAGTTAGGAAAGGACATCCCCTTGGGCACCTTATGCAAGTCATTAGCATATCACTAAAATCGATTTTATAAAGAAATAAATGAAGACTATTAGTTAATAAGGGCATCATTTAATACAGCTCAGGGAGACCTACAAGTAGCTATGTTTTACTGTAGGGGGTAAAATGTGGTGACAGAATCCCTTTAAGTGCTAAATAAAAGATTCCTACTATTTTGTTTCTACAGTGCCTATCCGGGCTATGTGTCTCAATGGTAACAGACAAAAACCTGTGCCATCACATGCAGGCACGAGCTGCTTTATACAGCTGGCACTCCACTCTTAACTGCAGGTCCCACACTTAGATTCCGCTGTCAATGCGATCCGCAGCATCTAAATGGTTAGAAGGAGGAGTGTCCCTCTCCCACTGCATCTGCCCCTTCATGTTGCCTCCTCCTTGCTTCCGCAGTCAGGAGCCTAGGTCAGTCATGTACAGATCCCAAGGGCAGGACCAAACAGACATTATGTTAGTTATTACAATAACTGACATAATAAACTGTAGTTAAAGAGAGTCTTTCACCTAAAATGACCATTATACACCACAAACATCATGATATCCATTACATTCCCTATATTATAATCTTACCTTTCATATTGCTGTCCGTCGCCTATTCTCTCTTAAAAACGCTTTTATTCCATATGCTAATTAGGTTCTGAAAGTGCCCAGGCTCCACGGCACTGTTCAAATCAAACCCCTCCCCTTTCACCCCTCTGGCCCGCCCTCGGTTCTTCAGATACCATCCTCCAGTCAATGACAAATCCGGCGCCTGTGCCTGCGCACTCCATTACCCACTAGGACAGAGGCAGCAGAGCGTTTACTTCCGCCGGCTAGATCGGGCCGGCGCATGCGGATTAAACACTCTGCTGCCTCTGCCCTAGTGGGTAATGGAGTGCGCAGGCGCCGGATTTGTCATTGACTGGAGGATGGTATCTGAAGAACCGAGGGCGGGCCAGAGGGGTGAAAGGGGAGGGGTTTGACTTGAACAGCGCCGTGGAGCCTGGGCACCGGCCGCATAAACGCCACCCCTGGGCACCTTCAGAACCTAATTAGCATATGGAATAAAAGGTTTTAAGAGAGAATAGGCGACGGACAGCAATATGAAAGGTATTAGGGGTGCACCGAAATGAAAATTCTGGTCCTGAACCGAAAATTCAGGATGCCCTTGACCGAAACCGAAACCGCCTTTTTTGCCCAAATACTTTTAAAATACTTTTTTTAAGTAAAAAAAAAAAGGAAAGTGAATTAAAATATAAAGTTAAACAGATACATAGATATTATACACACAATGCCACCCAAAGTGGTTATTTAAAAAAAAAAATGTCACTCTCATTCTACCCCCCCTCCCTTGTCACTCTCATTCTACCCCCCCTCCCTTGTCACTCTCATTCTACCCCCCCTCCCTTGTCACTCTCATTCTACCCCACCCCCCCTCCCTTGTCACCCCTAGTGTAGCGTGGCCGAGCTCTGTTCGGTCCGCGGTACAGGAGCATTTGTTTCTTGTACCCGGCCGGACTGAAAGGAAGTGCACACTAAGTGAGCACTTCCTGTCAGTCCGGCCGGGTACAGGAAACAAAAGCTCCTGTACCGCGGAACGAACAGACCTCGGCCACGCTACACTAACAACAGCAGTAGCACAGAGCAGACACAGCAGGCTGCACAGCACTGAGCCAGAGATTCTTTAGAGCGGCAAGCGTTTAGAAGGCACAGCATGAGGGGCGCCGCCGGCCGCCCGAACGTATATAACCAACCATATTTTCTGCCGATATGTACCAATATCGGCCGAAATGGATTAGGCCCATTTTCGGCCGCCGGAATTTCGGTGCACCCCTAATTATAATATGGGGAATGTAATGGATATCATGATGTTTGTGGTGTATAATGGTCATTTTAGGTGAAAGACTCCCTTTAATGTTCAAGTCCCCTACTGGGATGTAAATAAAATGTTTTTGAAAAAAATAAAAATCAAAAGAAAGCCATTTTTTTCAGCAAACATGTTTATTTAGGCCTCTTTCACACTTGCGTTGTCCGGATCCGGCGTGTACTCCACTTGCCGGAATTACACGCCGGAACCGGAAAAACGCAAGTGAACTGAAAGCATTTGAAGACGGATCAGTCTTCAAAATGCATTCAGTGTTACTATGGCAGCCAGGACGCTATTGAAGTCCTGGTTGCCATAGTAGTAGTGGGGAGCGGGGGAGCAGTATACTTACCATCCGTGCGGCTCCCGGGGCGCTCCAGAATGACATCAGAGCGCCCCATTTGCATGGATGACGTGCCATGCGATCACGTGATCCATGCGCTTGGGGCGCCCTGACGTCACTCTGGAGCGCCCCGGGAGCCACACGGACGGTAAGTATGCTGCTCCCCCGCTCCCCACTACACTTTACCATGGCTGCCAGGACTTTAGCGTCCTGGCAGCCATGGTAACCATTCAGAAAATGCTAAAAGTCGGATCCGGCAATGCGACGTTTAGCTTAAGGCCGCATACGGATCAATGCCTTTCAATGGGCATTTATTCTGGATACGGCCTTGCGGCAAGTCTTCAGGATTTTTGGCCGGAGCAAAAAGCGCAGCATGCTGCGGTATTTTCTCCAGCCAAAAAACGTTCCGGTCCTGAACTGAAGACATCCTGAACGGATTTCACTCCATTCAGAATGCATTAGGATAAAACTGATCAAGATTCTTCCGGCATAGAGCCCCGACGACGGAACTCTATGCCGGAAGAAAAGAACGCAAGCGTGAAAGAGCCCTTAGGTGCACCCACATTAGTAAATGTAGGCCACATGTCAGGCACCATTTTATATTTAGAGGAAGAAAGGGTTAGCAAGAACTAATTGCAATGCACCCTTCTTGGTGAGCTGCTGGCTGCTCACAGAAAGGGAAGAAAGTCCTCCAGATAAGTGAAAAAAACAAACAAAACAAAAAACAAAACTTTTAAATGTGTGGGATTACCCCTACCCCTTGAAGTAAAAAATAAATAAATGAAAATATATAATATAAAAACTAGGCCACGTCTTTAAAAGAGTTGTCTCATCTTACCGTTTCCAAGGCGAGATGGGACTTAGTGCAAGCCCAGGAGGCCAGGTTTATGGAAACAGATGAGCACGTCGGTGCTTTGCTGTTTCTGTAGCTGCCAGAATTACAAAAGCAGCTTAGCTTGTTCTGCTACACTGTCTGCGAAGCTCTCATTCACTTTAATGGGAGTTATGGAAACAGAGGCGTGCCAGCCTACCCGACTATTTCTGTAACAATAAAACTAAATAGTTGCAAAAGTGTACCTAGCCTTTAAAAGGAGTTATCCAACCCCTAGAATACGCCCCGTTTAGGTTATAATTGCCCTGCTCCCCGTCACCCGCGTAGCTTCTGATCCTCCCACAGCTGCCGCTGCATTAGGCTGGTCCCTGTCACGGCCTGCTATTGGCTAACCCAACCCTGGATGTTTTGATCCGCGCAAAAGGGAGATGCAGCGGCAGCCGTGTTGCATCAGAAGCGAAGCAGGTGCTGGGGTAAGTATAACCTGTATGATGGGCACGTGCATTTTTGGGGGAGTGGGGGGCTAGGAGGTATTGTCAGTATAGGGGTTGGATAACCTCTTTAAGATGGGTCTTAAAATATGCACTTAAAATTACATAATATGCTGAACTCAGATAGGGCAGGTTCACTTGGATGGAGTTTTATAACCACAAATCCCTAATATTCTGTCAGTTAAGTGTCCCTCTAGCTGCTGCATTTTAAAAGTGAGCAGTCCATAGTTTATCTGTGGAGCACAAACTATACCTGTTGAGGAGCTACAGGGGAAACTATATAAAATTAGTGTAATTTGTTTGCTGGAACTGTAAACCAGGATCTTTGCAGGGTGAAAGGTTCTTGATACGTGAATTGAAATATCTATATACTGCACCTGTTATCCTTGCATGCAGATGCTGCTTCATGATCAGCCCGTCTTGCGAGTTGGACAGCATCACGCTCATGGCGGCTCTCCGGAGAGCATTATCAAACACTGGTAAAACCTCGTTGGGAAAGGCATTGAAATAGTCTCCAACTTCCATGTTGGTTTCAAAAAGAGTCATAGCATTGACAACCACAGGGTAATGGGCATCTTCATCAGTTTCCATAAGTATCTGTACTAGGTCTTTCTGGTGGTGCTGTAAGACGTACGATTCAAAGACCTGGCCCACCAGGGCTACTTGTTCTGAATGCAGGTGCATGTCTGGAATCAGCGGCATCTGCAACGGAAAATAATAAATAAAAATCAGGCGTCAGGGCAGCTTCATATCTATATACAGGGTGAAAGTAGGATACTCAATCAGATCGCGTAATTTTAAAAAAAAAACTGCCCTTCACTGGTCCATCCAGCTACACCTACAGTACATTCAAATGTTCTCGCAAATGGCGAGTTTACCTTCCTTTATAGCAAGGAAAAATAAAGCATAAAATGACATTTAGGCACTAAGGGCACGTTTACTAAGACAGGCTTTTTAGACAACGGTCTTAACCCATATAGCTAGAGGCACCTCTACAAAACTTTGGCGTATCCAGCGCCGATTCTACATGTAAGAATTTCCTAGCTGTCTTACATTCAGACCATTTTCTACGCCTAAACCAGGCGTAGAAAAAGATGAATGAGACGGGCCTGCCGGTCCATCCCCTTCCCCACCCACTTTGGCGTGAATAGGGAAGAAGTTGCAGCTTATGTCGCACCATGGTGTGCGTCAGAATCTGTGCCAGATTTATACGCCACAAAAGTGGCATATATCTGTTCAGAAATTACCCCCTTAGGGCTTAAAACGTGGACTAAAAATATTAATATGTATCTATCGGCATCTCCCTCTAGTACAGGCTGGACCAGGCCCCTAGAAAGCATACGTTACAGTTCACAAGCGCTGTAATGCTTGCCTGCTGACACCAGCAAGAAGCAGTGCATTCACAGGCTGCTACGCTGTGCTGGTACCAGCAGGCTATAAAGTTAATTTCCTCCAGTGTTCCCAAAGACCAGCAACCTCTGGCACTCCAGCTGTCGTAAAACTACAACTCCCTTACACATAGTGTATTCGGTCTACGAAACACTCAATGTGACAGACACATATCCAGCACTGAACATTGCTCCTCTGACCCGAACTCAGTATCATTATAACTTCTGATGCTGCGGGTCTACTGTGCAAGTACATTTGGTATCACGTAATTTGTACTAACCAGTAGAATAAAGCAAAGACATTATTTTCAATGCAAGATACATGACAAAAAAAAAAAAAAAAATACACACAAAAAAAAAAAAAAAGATTGTATTTCATTTACCCTGCTCAAAATGATAATAAAAGCTAAATCAATACATTAGATGTACCTCAAATTGGTGCCATTGAAAAACATAAACTTGCCCTGGAGAAAAAAATAAAATAAATGAGGAGTTAATGAGGTCATCCTGGTTATAGTGCACATTGTCCCATGACAGTTAATTGTATAAAATAAAAAATAATCCCATACTCATCCTAAATTCTCCCGTTCTTGGGACCACTCCTCTGGTACTCCTCCTGCTGTGGCGGTGATGTTGTGGTGAAGCCTATCACTGGCCTCAGTAGTATACGGCAAGAGAACACTGAGGCCAGCGATAGGCTGCAGCTGGCAGGTGCAGTATAATGTTAGTATACGATTATTTTTCATTTTATACAATTTCCTGGTGTAAGGCAAAGTTTATTATGACAAATTCCATAATTCTGCCACGCCCCTTAAGGTGTTCTCCAGCTTTTTCCCACTGCACCTGTAGAGGAAAGCATATTTACCTGCTCTGTTCTGGATTCTTCAGGAAAATGCTGCACTTGCCACGCTCCAGTACCTGCTTGCAAGCTTCAGTCATGGACAGGGGTCACGTGTGCTGCTGCGCCCAGTGACTGGCTGCAGCAGTCACATGTCCTCTAAGCAGCGTGTGACCAAATGATCCAGAGCTGGAACAGCAGCGGGGCGCAGGTAAGTATGGGAAAAAGAACTACAGTCTTTTTCGGAAGAGAAATGGAAAGATGCTCTTAGAAGCTATGCTATGGTGTCGGATAGGGGTTCACATAAGATATCACAGTTTTTTATAGTGCATAGATTGCATCAATCCCCTTGGATGTTAAAGAGAATAGGCGTGAGAGCTACAGACAAGTGCCCAAAATGTAGGGGAGAGAAAGCTGATTTAATACACTGTTTTTGGAGATATCCTAGACCAGTGATGGCGAACCTATGGCACGGGTGCCAGAGGCGGCACTCAGAGCCCTCTCTGTGGGCACCCGCACCCTGGAGAAAGTCTATGGTGTACCAATATGCCTTAGAATTTGCCTGCCATTCAATAGTGCAGGACATGCTATGAACAGCACAGGCAGCACACTGAATGTAGGCAGGTTATTATAGCTAAATGATAAAGTACATGGAAGATATAGGATATTGGTGTTCATGTTAAATTGCCATGTTGGCACTTTGCGATAAATAAGTGGGTTTTGGGTTGCAGTTTGGGCACTCAGTCTCTAAGAGGTTCACCATCACTGTCCTAGACTGTTTAGATATTGGACAGAAATAGCAGAGACAGTATCAGTATTTTTGAAGGTTCAAATATTTGAAGATCCAGTAGTCTGTATATTAGGGGCAATTGAACATCTGAAGTTAAATAAAGAGACACGATTGGTTTTGAGTAATGTACTATTTCAAGCTAGACTCCTTATACTTAGGAAATGGGTAAAGGAAGATCCTCCGACAGTGGGACAGTGGCGAGAAGCCATCGTTAACTTGATTAAAGTGAAACGGGTGACTGAGTGCTATATAAAAAACACAGAAAAACTTGATGAAATATGGCAAAAATGTTTATATTAGGGCTGGAAGTGTTTTTTTTTGTTCTTTTTCCCGTCCCTCTCCCTAAGGGTGGCGGTGGATATCTGGGACTAGGTGAGCCCTGTCAGGTTTAATAAGCGGGATTTCTTGCCTTATAAATGGGGTTGGGATCATCAGTTGCATTGTGGAGAAGTCAGGTGGATACACAGCTGATAGTCCTACTGAATAGACTGTTAGAATTTGTATTATGGCAAGAAAAAAGCAGCTAAGTAAAGAAAAACGAGTGGCCATCTGGCTCACATGCGGACCGCCCCAGGAAAGGAAGACCAAGAGTCACCTCTGCTGCGGAGGATAAGTTCATCCGAGTCACCAGCCTCAGAAATCGCAGGTTAACAGCAGCTCAGATTAGAGACCAGGTCAATGCCACACAGAGTTCTAGCAGCAGATACATCTCTAGAACAACTGTTAAGAGGAGACTGTGTGAATCAGGCCTTCATGGTAGAATATCTGCTAGGAAACCACTACTAAGGACAGGCAACAAGCAGAAGAGACTTGTTTGGGCTAAAGAACACAAGGAATGGACATTAGACCAGTGGAAATCTGTGCTTTGGTCTGATGAGTCCAAATTTGAGATCTTTGGTTCCAACCACCGTGTCTTTGTGCGACGCAGAAAAGGTGAACGGATGGACTCTACATGCCTGGTTCCCACCGTGAAGCACGGAGGAGGAGGTGTAATGGTGTGGGGGTGCTTTGCTGGTGACACTGTTGGGGATTTATTCAAAATTGAAGGCATACTGAACCAGCATGGCTACCACAGCATCTTGCAGCGGCATGCTATTCCATCCGGTTTGCGTTTAGTTGGACCATCATTTATTTTTCAACAGGACAATGACCCCAAACACACCTCCAGGCTGTGTAAGGGCTATTTGACCATGAAGGAGAGTGATGGGGTGCACAGTCACTGGACCTGAACCCAATCGAGATGGTTTGGGGTGAGCTGGACAGCAGAGTGAAGGCAAAAGGGCCAACAAGTGCTAAGCATCTCTGGGAACTCCTTCAAGACTGTTGGAAGACCATTTCAGGTGACTACCTCTTGAAGCTCATCAAGAGAATGCAAAGAGTGTGCAAAGCAGTAATCAAAGCAAAAGGTGACTACTTTGAAGAACCTAGAATATGACATATTTTCAGTTGTTTCACACTTTTTTGTTATGTATATAATTCCACATGTGTTAATTCATAGTTTTGATGCCTTCAGTGTGAATCTACAATTTTCATAGTCATGAAAATTAAGAAAACTCTTTGAATGAGAAGGTGTGTCCAAACTTTTGGTCTGTACTGTGTGTGTGTGTGTATATATATATATATATATATATATATACACACACACACACACACAGCTAGACACATGGACACAGCGCAGTGGGTGAGATGTATTACTAGGGGAACTGTTCTCTCACCTAGTCCTCATGCCATAGGCTTTGGGCTTCATGCAGACAACTATTTTTCATCCTTGTGCGATCCGATTCTGGATTTTATTGCGGATCCGTGTGGCCAATCCACAAATTATAAAACGCGTCCTATTCTCGTCAATATTGCAGACGAGAATAATCAGTAGACAACCCCTATCCAAATATTATAAAATTACCCACTGTCCCGAGCCCCTCTGTTTCAGTGCCACAAGTCCAACTCCCCCTAGGGCTTTGTTTCCTGGCTGTAGTGGTGGCCACTGCAGTCAATCAATCATACCATATACCACTAAGGCCAGTGACTGGCAGACACGTGTGGTATATACAGAGGTCACTGCTGCAGCCAAAATCACAACACCAGGAAGGACAATAGTCCTTATTCACACAGTGCATTCAAATTGTGGTTTATTGCTGTAATTACCATTAAACACTGTGGTTTTGCACTAACTGCAACAATAATTCACTATTTGACCACACTGTGAGAATAAACTCTAGGGTGGGGTCACACGGAGAGACCCAGGACGGCAGTCAGATACAGTTCTGTGCAATTTTCAAAATGATTAAGTGGCACCCGATTATGCAAAAAAACAAAACAAACAAAAACCAGCAGTTTCACCTAGAAGAGCCTCAGCGTGGCACTCAACCACGCCAATTCTGCTCTGTGCGGACGCTTAGTTAAAATAAAAGGGCCCTCCGGGCCTGTACCTAAAAGGTCTTCTTCAGCTGATAACCTATGGACTGAAGACACTCTGAACAGCACTTACCCTATGTTACCCCACCGAATCCACTATCCCAGCTGGGATCATATGACTGCCCGTTCCTCTGACGCCGCGATCGGATGTGGTCTTCTTTCTTCCTATTCAGTTACACGTACGGAAGAAAGAGGAGCACATGGAGTCAGGACATGAGAGGAACAGCGCACACAGCCAATGAGGTCGGCCACATGAGACGACAGTGGGGCAAGTACTACTCAAAGTGTCTTCTGTCCCCAGGTTAGCTGAAAGAGGCTCTAGCTAGAGGAGAACCCCTTTAAGTGGAGGAATGCTACTGCTCAATGAAGTTCTTACTGCAGCACTGCCCACCCATCTAGCCCCTGACATGAAGCAGGGTCCCATACACTCTCACTACTCATTCTGCACCCTGACATGTAATACAGAACGCTGACACGCCTCCTATACATGGCTACAATGCTGTCTGGACGACACACATAGTATGACCGGTAACCGGCATCCACTTACCCAAATCCAGAGTCACCCGTCCCCAATCCCCTCTCACATACTGAACACATCCACATTAAGCGCGCTATTTTCTGCTCATGCGCACTCCGCCGCGGGTCAAGCCTCGTTTTCGGGCTGCTCTCCGCCTAGGAAACGCTGTGCTGGTAAGTCACATATGTAGATAAATGTAGTTTTAAAATATTACAGACACGCATTAACAACCGCTTAAAAACTCCGCCTGCTGACAAACAACCGCTCAGCTCACAGAACTAGATGCCCCAGTGACGGTGAAGTCTAGAATGTATGGGCTCCTACGAGGTTTAGATCACGTGACGGAGTCATGTGAGTCTGAATCAGGCTGGGGACCGGGTACTTCCTTGTTTATACTGACACGTGGGTGGCACATGATTGGTCGTTAGCTAGCGTATGGGCTGTACGGAGAATTTGATTGGTTACTGTCAATAAACGTCGTCTGACAGAATTCCAAGGAGCTTGTAGACGTCATCTGTGTATTCAGTGACAAGAATGTGGAAGCTATTACAGCACTTCTATGGCATGCCGCCCAAGTGTCCCTTTTTTGGACGGACAGTCCCCCTTTTTGACCCAAGTCCCTCTGTCCCTCTTTGATCCTTAAATGTCCCTCTTTTTGACCTGGAGAATTAATGCATAAATGTGCATTAATAAATGTACTAAATTGCTCCTCACTAAAGTGTCTGTATAGTTTCTACCAGTATATTAGACAAGAACTTTATTATTTGGTGCAATTTGGACCTTAACCCCTTGCCGACAAATGACGTACTATTACGTCATGGAAGCCACTGCGTTCCCGCAGTTTGACGTAATAGTACATCATGGTGATCGGGTGGGCACCGGAGAGATGCACGCCCGATCACTGCAGGGGCCCTGCAGTCCCACTCCCTGATAGCCGGGCCCCTGCTGTATCTGCCGGCATTGCTATAAAAGCCAATGACTGCGGATTAACCCCTTTTGTGCCGCGGTCCGTACTGACTGCGACATAGAAGGGGTTTGTGTCGTGTGAGGGAGCGCATTGAGTCCCCGCGCTGCTTTGGCGGGGACTCGATGTGTCAGAAGGCAGCACAATGCCGTGCAGAGGCTGCCCAATGCCTTACACGGCATCAGGAACTGCCTTCTACGGGAGCCGAGGAGATCCAGCCTCGGGCCGGGTCTCCTAGTCAACCTGTTAAGGCTCATGCACACGACAGTATTTTGCGTTCAGTATACTGGCCGTTTTTTTTGTTCAGTATACGGTACATATACGGAACCATTCACTTAAATGGTTCAGCAAAAAAAAACTGAGGTGTCTCCGTGTGCATTCCGTTTCAGTATTTCCGTATTATGAAAAAATAGAACATGTCCAATTCTTGTCCGCAAATCACGGTGCTTGGCTCTATTCAAGTCAATGGGTCCGCAAAGAAAATGGAACACATACGGAAATGCATGTTATGCCAGCCTAATTTTTTCTATGTGATTACTGTATAATGTATATGGCATACGGAAAAACGGAAACACAACGGAAACAAAAAAATGGAACAACGGATCCGTAAAAAACAGACCATAAAACACTGAAAAAGCCATACGGTGGTGTGCCTGAGCCCTTACTGTATGACTCAGTGTCATACACTAACAGGCAATGCATTACAATACAGCTGTATTGTAATGCATTGCAGAGGGGATCAGACCCCCAAAAGTGAACTTCAGAAATAAAGTAAAGAAAAAAAAGTATTTAAAAAAAATTATAAGGTTTTTAAGTAAAAAAACTGAAAAAAAACACATATTAGGTATCGCCGCATCCATAACGACCGGCTCTATAAATATATCACATGATCAACCCTGTCTGATAAACACCATAAAAAAAAAAAAAACGGTGTAAAAAAAACATTTTTGTCACCTTACATCACAAAAAGTGCAACACCAAGCGATCAAAAAGGCGTATGTCCCACAAAATAGTATCAATAAAACGTCACCTCATCCCACGAAAAATGATATCCTACCTAAGGCAATCAGTCAAAAAAATAAAAAAGCTATCACTCTCAAAACTGCTATTATTGTGTTAAACTAAAAAAAAGTAGACATATTAGGTATCACCGTGTCCGTAACAACCTGCTCTATAAAAATATGACATGACCTAACCCTAAAAACTGTGTAAAAAAAAGCCTTTTTTGTCACCTTATCTCACTAAAATTGCAACACCAAGCGATCAACAAGGCAGATACCCCTCAAAATAGTACCAATCAAACAGTAACCTCATCCCGCAAAAAATGAGATCTTACCTAAGACAATTAAGAAAAATGAAAAAGCTATGGCTCTCAGACTATGGATATACTAAAATATCATTATTTGAGTTAAAAAAATGCTATTGTGTAAAACCTAAATAAATAAGAAAAAGTAGACATATTAGGCATTGCCACGATCTGCTCTATAAAAAAAGTCACATGACCTTATCCCTCAGGTAAACGCTGTAAAAATAAATAAATAAAAACTGCGCCAAAACAACCAGATTTTTTGTCACATTGCCCCATAAAGTGTAATAATGAATGTAAAAAAAAATCATATGTACCCAAAAATGGTACCAATTTAAACGTCAACTCTTCCTGCAAAAAAACGAGCCCCTGCACAAGACGATCGGCAGAAAAATAAAAAAAATAGGGCGTTCAGAAAATGGAGATACAAAAAATATATATTTTTTTTTACGGCTTTACGGCTTTATTATGTAAAACTGAAACAAACAAACATAGAAAGTAGACATATTTGATATCATTGTGTCCGTAACAACCTGCTCTATAAAAATAGCACGTGATTTACCCTGTCAGATGAATGTTATTAAAAATAAAAACAGTGCTAAAACATAAATTTTTTGGTTACCTTGCCTCACAAAAAATCTAATATAGAGCAATTAAAAATCATATGTACCCCAAAATAGTACCAATAAAACTGGCACCTTATCCTGTAGTTTCCAAAATGGGGTGCATCAGGGGGGCTTCAAATGGGACAGTTCAGCTAAATATGCCTTCTAAAAACCATATGGCGCTCCTTTCCTTCTGCACCCTGCCGTGTGGCCATACAGCAATTTATGACCACATGTGGTGTGTTTCTGTAAACCACAGAATCAGGGAAATAAATATTGAGTTTTGTTTGGCTGTTAACCCATGCTTTGCTACTGGAAAAAATAGATTAAAATGTAAAATCTGCCAAAAAAGTGAAATTCTGAAATTTCATCTCCATTTTCCAATAGTTCTTGTGGAGCACCTAAAGGGTTAACAAAGTTTGTAAAATCTGTTTTGAATACCTTGAGGGGTGTAGTTTCTAAAATGGGGTCATTTGTGGGTGGTTTCTATTATGTAAGCCCCACAAAGTGACTTCCGACCTGAACTGGTCCTTAAAAAGTGGGTTTTGGAAATTTACCGAAAAATTTCAAGATTTGCTTCTAAACTTTTAAGCCTTCTAACGTCCCCAAAAAATAAAATTTAATTTTCAAAATGATCCAAACATAAAGTAGACAAATGGTAATTGTGAAGTACCGTAATAACTATTATATGAGGTATCACTATATATTATAAAAGTAGAGAATTTTTTTTTACAAATAAAGGTGAAATATATTGACTCAAATTATGACTATCATGAAGTACAATGTGTCACGAGAAAACATTCTCAGAATGGTTTGGATAAGTAAAAGTGTTCCAAAGCTATTACCACATAAAGTGACACGTGTCAGATTTGCAAATAATGGCCTGGGCAGAAGAGCAAAAACTGGCCCGGGGTAGAAGGGGTTTAAATATCTATAATCTGATTATTTATGTGCTAATATTTATATGGACATTGAAGAGCAAGAAAAAGGTTGCCGCAGGGAATCCAGTAATCATGCTTTGGGTGAAGTTAGAGGCGTGGCCTAGTATGAAAAAAACTGCCGTGATGCGCGCCGCACACATTGTCCCAAAAGTTGGGAGGTATTTCTATGGCCGCTATGCCTCAGCTCCTGTGGCGTAACTGCAATGGAGGCAGAGAACGCAGCTTATATGGAGCTTGTACACACATTAATATTGAGCTATCAGGCGGTAGGTTGGGTGGGGGTAGGGTTGCCACCTTTCCCAATAATGAATACCAGCCAAGTTTGCACAGGTAAAAACACCAGGGTGTTTTTTTGACACTGTTTGTTCATACCTTGAGTTTTGCCTCATTAAGAAAAAAACCTTTTTCTGTCATTTAAAATAAAATGCAATAAAAAATGTGCAAATATCTTGTGTTATTGGATGCAGTCTTAGTGAGGGGCAAATAACCACAAAGCCAGGACGATACATGTGGACAATTTATTGATGTTAGTGTTTTGACATTGTAATTCAGATACTTGTGAACATCTGGGTTGTGAGATCAGTAAACAGCCCAATTAGGCACATGGGGGTGTTTAGATGAGCAAGCACTTATCTTCTCACTCCTTTTCTGGAAAAAAGACCCTCATATGTGACAATCAGAGAGCAACTATGTTGTCAAATTAATGGGGGATTGATAACATTCACAGAAGTTTATGTTACCCCTTCTCCTCATGTACAAGGAAAGAAGGATCTATACCCCTCTCCTCTCCCTGCGGTTTGTCAGCATGTCTCACATTGCCCCTTTCCTCCAGGTTGGCTGAGATCATAGCCGGCTGTCCCAAACTTCTCTATCTCAGGCTGTATAGAAGCTAGAGTCTGAATGACTCAACAAGTATTACCTGCACATCTGAGTTCTGCCATGATTTCTAATGGTCCCCACTCTGGTTGTATCAAGGTTAGCAAAAGCAGGAGCGGTGTCAGTTTTCTTCTAGTGTTTTTTCACATGGACAGCTACACTATGAGTGGTATTTTTTAACCAAGTTTTGATTGTTAATCATTTGGAAGTCAGAAGCCTGTCACCAGACCTAGAAAGCATTGGAATGTTTCTCCAGTAACTCAGGAAGGAGCTTCTTTCCATCCATTTTCAGTATCTGATCCAGCTCTATCAATGCTGTTGTTACAATGTTACAAAGTCCACCAACGCCTTAAGATTTTGACTAGATTTCCCTTCCCTAAATATTAACAGGGTTTTCTGAGATATTTATACAGATGACCTATTCTCAGAATAGATCATCAGCATCTGATCATGGGGGTCTCACACCCGGGACCCACGCCAATCAACTGTCTTAGAAGGCACCGGCACTCCTGTGAGCACCGCTGCCTTCTCCCTGCTCACCAAGCACAGCGCCGTACATTGTACAGTGGCTGTGCTTGGTATTGCCTCATTCACTTAAATGGAGCTGAGCTGCGCTTAGACCATGTGACTAATGAAAGTGTCATCACTTGACCTAGGGAAAGATGAAGAAGGCCATGGCAATACTGAAACGTCAACTCTTCCTGCAAAAAAACGAGCCCCTGCACAAGACGATCGGCAGAAAAATAAAAAAAATAGGGCGTTCAGAAAATGGAGATACAAAAAATATATATATTTTTTTACGGCTTTACGGCTTTATTATGTAAAACTGAAACAAACAAACATAGAAAGTAGACATATTTGATATCATTGTGTCCGTAACAACCTGCTCTATAAAAATAGCACGTGATTTACCCTGTCAGATGAATGTTATTAAAAATAAAAACAGTGCTAAAACATAAATTTTTTGGTTACCTTGCCTCACAAAAAATCTAATATAGAGCAATTAAAAATCATATGTACCCCAAAATAGTACCAATAAAACTGGCACCTTATCCTGTAGTTTCCAAAATGGGGTGCATCAGGGGGGCTTCAAATGGGACAGTTCAGCTAAATATGCCTTCTAAAAACCATATGGCGCTCCTTTCCTTCTGCACCCTGCCGTGTGGCCATACAGCAATTTATGACCACATGTGGTGTGTTTCTGTAAACCACAGAATCAGGGAAATAAATATTGAGTTTTGTTTGGCTGTTAACCCATGCTTTGCTACTGGAAAAAATAGATTAAAATGTAAAATCTGCCAAAAAAGTGAAATTCTGAAATTTCATCTCCATTTTCCAATAGTTCTTGTGGAGCACCTAAAGGGTTAACAACGTTTGTAAAATCTGTTTTGAATACCTTGAGGGGTGTAGTTTCTAAAATGGGGTCATTTGTGGGTGGTTTCTATTATGTAAGCCCCACAAAGTGACTTCCGACCTGAACTGGTCCTTAAAAAGTGGGTTTTGGAAATTTACCGAAAAATTTCAAGATTTGCTTCTAAACTTTTAAGCCTTCTAACGTCCCCAAAAAATAAAATTTAATTTTCAAAATGATCCAAACATAAAGTAGACAAATGGTAATTGTGAAGTACCGTAATAACTATTATATGAGGTATCACTATATATTATAAAAGTAGAGAATTTTTTTTTACAAATAAAGGTGAAATATATTGACTCAAATTATGACTATCATGAAGTACAATGTGTCACGAGAAAACATTCTCAGAATGGTTTGGATAAGTAAAAGTGTTCCAAAGCTATTACCACATAAAGTGACACGTGTCAGATTTGCAAATAATGGCCTGGGCAGAAGAGCAAAAACTGGCCCGGGGTAGAAGGGGTTTAAATATCTATAATCTGATTATTTATGTGCTAATATTTATATGGACATTGAAGAGCAAGAAAAAGGTTGCCGCAGGGAATCCAGTAATCATGCTTTGGGTGAAGTTAGAGGCGTGGCCTAGTATGAAAAAAACTGCCGTGATGCGCGCCGCACACATTGTCCCAAAAGTTGGGAGGTATTTCTATGGCCGCTATGCCTCAGCTCCTGTGGCGTAACTGCAATGGAGGCAGAGAACGCAGCTTATATGGAGCTTGTACACACATTAATATTGAGCTATCAGGCGGTAGGTTGGGTGGGGGTAGGGTTGCCACCTTTCCCAATAATGAATACCAGCCAAGTTTGCACAGGTAAAAACACCAGGGTGTTTTTTTGACACTGTTTGTTCATACCTTGAGTTTTGCCTCATTAAGAAAAAAACCTTTTTCTGTCATTTAAAATAAAATGCAATAAAAAATGTGCAAATATCTTGTGTTATTGGATGCAGTCTTAGTGAGGGGCAAATAACCACAAAGCCAGGACGATACATGGACAATTTATTGATGTTAGTGTTTTGACATTGTAATTCAGATACTTGTGAACATCTGGGTTGTGAGATCAGTAAACAGCCCAATTAGGCACATGGGGGTGTTTAGATGAGCAAGCACTTATCTTCTCACTCCTTTTCTGGAAAAAAGACCCTCATATGTGACAATCAGAGAGCAACTATGTTGTCAAATTAATGGGGGATTGATAACATTCACAGAAGTTTATGTTACCCCTTCTCCTCATGTACAAGGAAAGAAGGATCTATACCCCTCTCCTCTCCCTGCGGTTTGTCAGCATGTCTCACATTGCCCCTTTCCTCCAGGTTGGCTGAGATCATAGCCGGCTGTCCCAAACTTCTCTATCTCAGGCTGTATAGAAGCTAGAGTCTGAATGACTCAACAAGTATTACCTGCACATCTGAGTTCTGCCATGATTTCTAATGGTCCCCACTCTGGTTGTATCAAGGTTAGCAAAAGCAGGAGCGGTGTCAGTTTTCTTCTAGTGTTTTTTCACATGGACAGCTACACTATGAGTGGTATTTTTTAACCAAGTTTTGATTGTTAATCATTTGGAAGTCAGAAGCCTGTCACCAGACCTAGAAAGCATTGGAATGTTTCTCCAGTAACTCAGGAAGGAGCTTCTTTCCATCCATTTTCAGTATCTGATCCAGCTCTATCAATGCTGTTGTTACAATGTTACAAAGTCCACCAACGCCTTAAGATTTTGACTAGATTTCCCTTCCCTAAATATTAACAGGGTTTTCTGAGATATTTATACAGATGACCTATTCTCAGAATAGATCATCAGCATCTGATCATGGGGGTCTCACACCCGGGACCCACGCCAATCAACTGTCTTAGAAGGCACCGGCACTCCTGTGAGCACCGCTGCCTTCTCCCTGCTCACCAAGCACAGCGCCGTACATTGTACAGTGGCTGTGCTTGGTATTGCCTCATTCACTTAAATGGAGCTGAGCTGCGCTTAGACCATGTGACTAATGAAAGTGTCATCACTTGACCTAGGGAAAGATGAAGAAGGCCATGGCAATACTGAGAGCACCGCTGCCTTCTCGAACAGCTGATTGGCAGGGGTCCCAGGTGTCAGACCTCCACCGATCAGATACTGATGACCTATCCAAAGGATAGGTTATCAATATATAAGTCTCCGAAAAACCCTTTAACCAAGGGTAGAGTAGATGTAGGGAGAGATCAGGCTTTTGGGTCTAATCTATCCACCATCTCTTAATCAAAATATTGGGAGGCCACTAGAACATTGAAGCTACCTCAGTAATACTAGGTAGTAGGACTACGCGATATATCGCCAAAACAATCATATCGCGATAATCGCCGATTGCGATATGGCGATTTGGCCGACCCAAAAATGATGCGATTATTTTTCGCTTTATAAGACACACTGTGCGTCTCATAAAGCGATGGTTGACTTTTTACGTGGCTGACACTGATGTATCGCCGGCTGCTATGCTGCCCAGCACGGCTGGCAATACATCAGTTACAGTGCGGGGAGGGGGAAGGGGCTGGAGGCAAGTTGCGGCGGGCCCCGCACACATAACAGTTATGTGCGCGGTTTAGGACACATGAGGGGACATTAATAAAGTAATGCTGTGACACATAGGGCGATGAGGCAACTAACAGATCCTGAGGTCTATGAAGGGATAGAGGGGAACCCAGTGATGAGTATCCAGATGCAATTTAGGAAGCTGATTCAAGGCTTTATAGCCATAGGTTTTTTAAGGAAAAACATGCTGGAAAAATTGGTTCCTGCTACTCCTACCCAGCATTGTTGGTACTTTCTTCCAAAAATCCATAAGTCGCTGAGCCACACCCCGGGACGTCCCATCGTCTCGGGGGTTGGCTCAGTAACGGAGCCCCTGTCAAAATATATAGATTGGTTACTCAGACCGCTGTTACCTTGTGCTCCGGCGTACCTAAAAGACACCAATGAATTTTTGCTTGCATTGAAGGGAATTCATTGGCAGAAAGGTGACCATCTAGTGTCCCTGGATGTGGAGATCCTCTACACCCGCATCCCTCATGATGCGGGTGTGGAGGCGATCCAATCCATACTTATGAATGTAGGAAAGAGTGAGCTTTTTTGTAGATTTATTGGTGAGTGGTTGACATTAATACTCACCAACAATGTCTTCAAGTTTGACAATAAATGGTTCAGGCAAAAGTTAGGAACGGCCATGGGGACCCCAGTCTCCTGTACGTTTGCCAACATGTATTTGGCTAGGTTAGAAGACAGATATGTGTTTTCTCTATCCAATCCATATCTAAAATACATCAAAGTATTCCTCCGTTTCGTTGACGATGTCTTTTTGATATGGTCAGGAACCGAAGACTTATGTGTAGAATTTGTGGCGTATTTGAACAATAATGATATGGGAATGAAATTTACACTGACTTTTGGTGGCACGTACTTGGAATTTTTGGACGTGGCTGTCGTGGTGAGGGACGACGAGGTGGTCATGGAGGGCTTCATTAAGCCCACGGCGACCAACTCCTTGCTCCACCATGACAGCTACCATCCTAACTGGGTGAAAAGGCCCCTTCCATATGGACAGTTTATTAGATTGCGGAGAATTAATAGTCATACAAGTGGTTACCTCCGCCAAGCTATAGAGTTGAAGCAGCGTTTGGTGTTTAGAGGGTACCCGGAGCATGAGGTGAGTGCAGGAATGCACAAAGTGCTGAGTGATTCTCCTCAGCATGATTTTTTGTAAAAACCGAGAGGTAATAATAAACAATTGAGTAAGGGGCATGGGAAAGAGGATGAAGAACTGGACAGGTTTACTTTTACCTTTAGGTTCAGCCCGATGGCTGAAAAAATACGGTCAGTTATTTTTTGTAATTGGAATATCTTGGAGAGGGATCCGTCCCTATCAATGATCACTACTAACAATAAGCCCCGTATTTCTTTCAGAAGGTGCCATACCATAAAAGATAAAATAGTGAGAAGCAGATTTGTTACTCCCCCAAACACCACTTAGCTCACTAGAAATGTCCCAGTAGAAAATTTCAGATGTGGGGGCTGCACCCTGTGTAGACGGAACTCTCAGTCCAAGTTCATCAGGGTGGCTGCTTTGCACTATAGAGTCCGCAGCTATATGAACTGTCGCTGCACATATGTTGTGTACATAGTGACCTGCGGTTGTGGACGATTTATATATTGGCAAGATGATTCGCTGCATGTATGAACGTGTTAGAGAACATCTGAGTTCGGTCGACACAGGGAAGGGCTCCCCCAGACTTATTGAACATTTTAGGGAAGTGCACGCTGGAGATGTAAGTTCATTAAGACTTGCAGGGATTGAGTCTGTCCCTCTCCCTTTGAATGGAGGAGATAGACATCACCAATTGTTGCAGTGTGAAGCGCGATGGATATTGCGGACGCAGGCAGCAGGAAACTCAGGCCTGAATGATAGATTAGATTACAGTGTTCTGTTGTAACTTATATAAATGCTCTGTGACGAATGTAGCGATTTGTTCTTAATTGTAACCAATGTGTATTAGCACCAAGAGAGCGTCACTGATTGCACAGCTGATGCTTTGACGTGAAGTGCTTTAAGAGGTAGAGTGCAGGTGCATACACCTGTAGCAGCCTGACGAAGCGCATACTGCGCGAAACGGCCGTCGCTGCATCCAGTGTGCAGGGAAGTGACTCCTAGCTCCGGTGCCGCGTGTGTTTTGCTTGATACAGCAATAAAGGAATATCTTATATCTTCACGATGGTGAGTGCCACCCGCTTTCTTTCTACAAAGAAGAATATTGTCTTGGACTAATTGTTGTTTGGGCTCGTGCACCGCTGAGATCGTGGTATCAGAGGAGAACCGTGTGGGATCGTCAATTTCGGGTTAAAGTTAAAGGAGAGACCTGGAGTGTGCCGCTCATAATTCTATTCAGAGTGTGACAATACAGCATAGGGGTATGGTACATGGCAGGGGGCACACACATTGCAGCATAGGGGGCACAGTACAGGGCAGGGGGCACAATACAGCATAGGTGGTACAGTATAGGGCAGGGGGCACAATACAGCATAGGAGGTACAGTATAGGACAGGGGGACACAATATAGCATAGGGGATACAGTACAGGGCAGGGGGGGACACAATACAAGGTAGGGGGCATGGTACAGCATAGCGGGCATAGTACAGTGCAGGGGGCACACACCGTGCAGCATAGGGGGCACAATACGGCATAGGGGGTACGGTACAGGGTAGGGGGCACACCCATTGCAGCATAGGGGGCACAGTGCAGCATAGGGGGAAGAATACAGCATAGGCGACAGTACAGGGCAGGAGGCAGAATACAGCTTAGGGGGCATAGTACAGGGCAGGGGGCACATACTCACCATTGTTGGTCAGGCTGGCAGTGAGTCTGAAGGTCGGTAGCACTGGCTGGCAGGCAGGCTGCAGCAATGCTCAGAGGCCTGGGCAGGGTGTCAGCTGGCACTACAAGTGAGGCAGATGGGCAGGTAAGGCTACTTTCACACTGGTGTTTCTGGGTCCGCTTGTGAGATCCGTTTCAGGGCTCTCACAAGCAGCCCAAAACGGATCAGTTTACACCCAATGCATTCTGAATGGATATTCAAATACATTGAATATATTAAAGTGGTCCTTAGGATCATCTGTGATTATGTGATCGGTAGGGTCAGCAGAATAAAGGAGCTGAAGTGCTCCATGGCTCCTTCCCCAGGCAGGGAGAGACGGGAAATGTAAAATAAAATAAATAAAGAAAAATGTCATAATTAGAAATATGGCCCTGCTAGCCACACTCCTGCTACTGCTCCTGGGCCCCTACTGAGCTCGGGCCCCAAAGCAGTCACTTCCTCGATAGCTACGCCACGGATTATAACTGATGAAAGGTATTTGGGAATATATTTATAATAAAGTAATATGTACATATTTTTATATTATTAATTCCTGAAAAAAAACCTTTAAGTCTGTGATGCTTTAGAAAATGGTAAAGAGAAGACGCAACACAGAAATCACAATTTGCACCACAAGGCTTTATACTATCAGAATGTACACCACATTTTCTACCACATTTGAAATTGTATATTTTTGTCCGAAACATGTCTAAGGCTGCTTTCACACAATCAGGACTTAGGCCTCATGCACACGGCCGTTGTTTTGGTCCGCATCCGAGCCGCAGTTTTGGCGGCTCAGATGCGGACCCATTCACTTCAATGGGTCCGCAAAAGATGGGGACAGCACTCCGTGTGCTGTCTGCCTCCGTTGCTCCTTTCCGTGGCTCCGCAAAAAAAATATAACATGTCCTATTCTTGTCCGCGCTTTGCGGACAAGAATAGGCAGTTATATTAAAGGCTGTCCGTGCCGTTCCGCACGGACGCCATCCGTGATTTGCAGACCGCAAAACACACCACGGCATGTAGCCTTAGGCCGAATGCACACTGCCGTGTTCCGCGGCCAAGAGCGGTCCATGGTATGCCGGGCTTGATTTCTGCTGACAGCAGGAGCGCACAGCGTCATTGGTTGCTATGACGCCATGCGCTTCATGCCGCCGCTGCTGTACAGTAATACACTCGTATAGTGTATTACTGTAGTGCAGCGGCGGCATGAAGTGCACGGCGTCATAGCAACCAATGACGCCGTGGGCTCCTGCTGTCAGCAGATATCCAGCCCGGCATACCACTGACCACTCTTGGCCGCGGAACACGGCAGTGTGCATTCGGCCTTAATCAGTGATTTCCATCAGTGATTGTGAACCAAAACCATGTGCGTCTCTAAACAGAGATCAAGTGCAGATCTCTTCATTAGGCTAGGGCTACACGGCGATACTGGTCGCACGACAACTGTCGTGGCCAGGATCGCAGAGTAGCGGTGATCCCCACGGCAGTGGCAAGAAGTCCACTCGTGTTGGATTTCTTGTGACTGCCATGGCAACCCCATTCATTTCTATGGGATCACCACCACTCTGCAATCCAGGCCGTGTCAGCAGTCACGTGACAAGTATCGCTATGTAGCCCTAGCCTTGTATCTTATCTCTGTGGAGGATCTAATCCTGGTTTTGGCTTACAATCACTGATGGAAATCTGACCAATTCACTGTCTGTGTGAGGTGGCCTAAGGCCTCATTCACACGTCCATGTCCATGATGACATCATGATAAGATGGTCAGTGGTTCATCCGTGACGATGTCTGTGAAGAATCCTGTGTGTCTTTTCCTTGCTCTCTGTGTGTCCAAACACGGATGCCATCTGTGTTCTGTGTGTGGTTTTTATGGACACATAGGGGGAGATATATCAAGACTGGTGCATCCATATCCCAGTCTCGATCTTCCTTGCAGAAGCCTTTTAACAAATTAGGCGTATCTCTGCCATGCCGTGCGCCATGATGCGCCTGGATACTGAAGTCGGCTTCAGCTATAACTTCCGTCACTTTCTGGTGAAAGTTATAGTAAATGCGGTGGGCTGTCTGAAGCCACGCCCCTCTGATAAGCCACACCCATTTTTGAGGCACTTCAGAAAAGTGCGGAGAAGCTCCAAAACTTGAAAATTATGGCACACATGACGGGCACCATAGTCTGCAACTTTTTTACATCACAATAGTGGCGTAAAGAGCTTAGTAAATGTCCCTCATTGACTTTAACGTGCTAGAGGAGTCCGTAATCACTTACAAAATAGGGCTTGCCTCCATGGTTTGAATGTGTGAATACACACATTAAAGTAATTGGGAACGTGTGCTGAGACGTGTGAAAGAAGCCTAAGGGTACTTTCACACTTGCGGCAGAGGATTCCGGCAGGCAGATTCTGGATGCAAACGGATGCATTTGTGAGATGGATCCGGGTGCGGATCCATCTCACAAATGCATTGCAATACCGGATCTGCCTTTCCGCTTGTCATCTGGAAAAACGGATCCGGTATTAATTTTTTCAAAGGTCTGCGCATGTGTAGACTGCAAAACCGGATCCGTTTTGCCAGAGCACTTGGAGCCGGATCCGGCATTAATGCATTTCAATAGAAATAAAAAAAGAGAGAAAACTGCAGCATGCTGCGGTATTTTCACCGGCCAAAAAACGTAAGAGGGACTGAACTGTTGCATCCTGAACGGATTGCTCTCCGTTCAGAGTGCATTAGGATAAAACTGATCATTTTTTTTCCGGTATTCGGCCCCGAGGACGGAACTCTATGCCGGAAAACAAAAACGCTAGTGTGAAAGTACCCTTAGGCCTCATGCACACGACCGTTGTTGTGTCCCGTGTCCGTTGTTCCGTTTTCCGTGATTTTCTGCGGACCCATTGACTTTCAATGGGTCTGTGGAAAATTCGGAAAATGCACTGTTTGTCATCCGCGTCCGTGATCCGTGTTTCCAGTCCGTGAAAAATATGACCTGTCCTATTTTTTTCACGGACAACGGTTCGCAGACCCATTCAAGTCTGAGTATCCGTGAAAAAACACGGATGCACACAAGATTGTCATCCGCGTCCATGATCCGTGTCAGTTTTTTTTCCTATCATTCGCAAGGCAAACTTGACTTAGAGTTTTTTTCACTTTCCTTCATGTCTGGTGAGCCTCCAAAAATCAAGGAAGACACACAGAAACAAAAACGGAAACGGATCACGGAACAACGTGTTGTGTGCATGAGGCCTAAGACAGAGACAAAACAAGGTGTAAAATAGGACTAGACAAAAAAGTTAGCACAAAAGTTGTAAATTTTTTTTTAAAGGGAGCCTGTCACCTGAAAAACGCATATTAAACCGACCACAGTACCTTACAGGATCCCCCAGTGTGTTGCTAATCATGTATTTCTTTCCTCTTTGTGTTTCTTCATACTTGTTAAAAACGCAGTTTTAATGTCGGTTGGCGCTGTCTCCGAGTCAGGCTTGAAGTCAAGGGGGCAACGGCCTCCTTGCTTTAAGTAAAGCTAAGCCCGCCCCTTACCCCTCCTCTCTACAATTAGATGGACATGCTGCCGTGATGCCGGGATCGTGCTCTTCTAGCGCATGCGCAGTACGCTGCCTATTACAGCGAGATCCTCACTCACCCGCCTGCATTTTGCTGACTGCGGATGCGCCGGACAATTCGATCGCGCGCTCGCCTGGCCATCACGCTGTAACAGGCAGCGTACTGCGCATGCGCTAGAAGAGCGCGATCACGGCAGCATGTCCATCTAATTGTAGAGAGGAGGGGTAAGGGGCGGGCTTAGCTTTACTTGAAGCAAGGAGGCTGCTGCCCCCTTGACTTCAAGCCTGACTCGGAGACAGCGCCAACCGACATTAAAACTGCATTTTTAACAAGTATGAAGAAACACAAAGAGGAAAGAAATACATGATTAGCAACACACTGGGGGATACTGTAAGGTACTGTGGTCGGTTTAATATGCGTTTTTCAGGTGACAGGTTCCCTTTAAGTCTAGCATGTTGTAAATGAGACCAAATTGTGGCACATACAGTACATTGCATACTCTATAGGATTTAACCGCCTCCGAACCGCCTAACGCAGGATTGCGTTCCGGAGGTGGTCAATTTGTTCCTCCTTGACGCGCCGGCGCGTCATCTCGCGAGACGCGATCATTCGCTGGCAGGCTGTAGATGCGATTTTTTTAACCCTTGAAAGGTATATCAGACGCTGTTTTGTTAACAGCGTCTGATATACCTGCTACCTGGTCCTCTGGTGGTCCCTTTTGCTTGGATCAACCACCAGAGGCAGCTCTGTAAGTAGCACCAAACACCACTACACAAAACCCCCACCCCCTGTCACTTATTAACCCCTTATTAACCCCTGATCACCCCCCTGTCAGGCTCCATTCAGACGTTCGTATGTGTTTTGCGGATCCACGTATCCGTGGATCCGCAAAACACGGACAAAGCGGATCTGCAAAACACGGACACCGGCAATGTGCTTTCCGCATTTTGCGGACCCGCACATTGCCAGAACTATATAGAAAATGCCTTTAAATGCCTGCAATTGCGGACAAGAATAGGACATGTTCTATAGGCTCTACAAAAAACGCAGTGTTCACCCGATCAGGCCTGATCTTGTGCGCACACTTGCGTTCAGTCCGCCCCACCGCAGTGACAGAAATGTTTTTTTTCTGATCACTGCAAAAACACTGTAAAACCACTGCGGCGCTATAAAAAGATCACTTTTGAGGGGCATGGCGAGTTCATAGAAGAATTATTTTTTTTGGGCACAAGTTAGCGGCACAAGTTAGCGGAAATTGATTTATTTTATTTTTTTTCCTACAAAGTCTCATATTTGACTAACTTGTGATAAAAAATAAAATCTCACATGAACTCACCATACCCCTCACGGAATCCAAATGCGTAAAATTTTTTAGACATTTATATTCCAGACTTCTTCTCACGCTTTAGGGCCCCTAAAATGCCAGGGCAGTATAAATACCCCACAAGTGACCCCATTTTGGAAAGAAGACACCCCAAGGTATTCCGTGAGGGGCATGGCGAGTTCCTAGAATATTTTTTTATTCTATTCTAGGAACTCGCCATGCCCCTCACGGAATACCTTGGGGTGTCTTCTTTCCAAAATGGGGTCACATGTGAGGCATTTATATTGCCGTGGCATTTTAGGGGCCCTAAAGCGTGAGAAGTCTGGAATCCAAATGCCTAAAAATGCCCTCCTAAAAGGTACTCATTGGAATTTGGGCTCCTTTGCGCACCTAGGCTGCAAAAAAGTGTCATACATGTGGTATTGCCGTACTCGGGAGAAGTAGGGCAATGTGTTTTGGGGTATATTTTTACATATACCCATGCTGGGTGAGAGAAATAACTCTCTAAAAGACAACTTTTCCCATTTTTTTTATACAAAGTTGTCATTTGACAGAGATATTTCTCTCACCCAGCATGGGTATATGTAAAAATACACCCCAAAACACATTGCCGTACTTCTTCTGAGTTCGGCGATACCACATGTGTGACACTTTTTTGCAGCCTAGGTGCACAAAGGGGCCCAAATTCTAAAGAGTATCTTTACGATTTCACAAGGCATTTGGATTCCAAACTACTACTCTTGCTTTAAGTTCCCTAAAATGCCAGGGCAGTATAAATACCCCACAAGTGACCCCATTTTGGAAAGAAGACACCCCAAGGTATTCCGTGAGGGGTATGGTGAGTTCATGTAAAATTTTATTTTTTGTCACAAGTTAGTGGAATATGAGACTTTGTAAGAAAAAAATAAATCATTTTCCGCTAACTTGTGACAAAAAATAAAAACTTCCATGAACTTACTATGCCCATCAGCGAATACCTTAGGGTGTCTACTTTCCGAAATGGGGTCATTTGTGGGGTGTTTCTATTGTCTGGGCATTGTAGAACCTCAGGAAACTTGACAGGTGCTCAGAAAGTCAGAGCTGCTTCAAAATGCGGAAAATCAAATTTTTGTACCATAGTTTGTAAACGCTATAACTTTTACCCAAACCAATAAATATCCACTTATTTCATTTTTTTTAAATCAAAGACATGTAGAACAATAAATTTAGAGAAACATTTATATAGAAATGTAGTTAAAAAAATAATAATTACAACCGAAAGTGAAAAATGTCATTTTTTTGCAAAAATTTGGGTAAATTTCGATTAATATCAAAAAAAGTAAAAATGTCAGCAGCAATGAAATACCACCAAATGAAAGCTCTATTAGTGAGAGGAAAATGAGGTAAAATTAATTTGGGTGGTAAGTTGTATGACCGAGCAATAAACCGTGAAAGTAGTGTAGTGCAGAATTGTAAAAAGTGGTCTGGTCATTAAGGGGGTTTAAGCTAGGGGGGCTGAGGTGGTTAAAAAGTCCCAGAAAAAGTGCTTGTTTAAAGTATATATAAAAAAAAAATCTAAAAGCAGCAAACATTTTTATAAAACACCACTGAAAATCTTTGCAAAACATCATTAAGGCATCATGCACACAGATGTGTCCGTCTGCAAAAAACTGATCCGCAAAATACTTTTTGTGTGCATTCCATATGTTTCTCACTCCTGACAGCTTAGAAAAACATTCATTATAGCGAAATTCTTATCAAACTAATAAAATGTGGTTTAAATACATATGGGCATATTTATTAAGACCGACATTTAGTCTTAATAAGCCCCTGTGCTGGCAGTGGATCCGCCGTATTAGACACCAGTCTTAATAAAGCCCTAATTTAGAGATGGGTCTGCCAAAGTTATGAAGAGGCGGCGGCCTCTCCATAACTTCAGCGTTTCCAGTGCTAGTTCTAAATGTGAGACAGCTTCTGAGCTGTCTTACATTTAGACCCTTTTCTATGTCTGAAACAGGTATAGAAAATGGTAAATGAGACTGGCCTGCGGGCCCATCCCCTTCCACGCCCATAATTTTAGATTTGGCATGCGTGGGTGAAGTTGCAGATAGTTGCGACGCCATCTGTGTCTGACATATGCCTAATATAGGCATATTTCAGTATAATAAATGACCCCCATAGTTTGTAAGGCTGAAAAAAGACATTTGTCCATCCAGTTCAGCCTGTCATCCTGCAAGTTGATCCAGAGGAAGGCAAAAAAAAAAACTGTGAGGTAGAAGCAAATTTTCCCCACTTAAGGAGAAGAAATTCCTTCCCGACTCCAATCAGGCAATCAGAATAACTCCCTGGATCAACGACCCCTCTCTAGTAGCTGTAGCCTGTAATATTATTACACTCCAGAAATACATCCAGGCCGCTCTTGAACTCTTTTAGTGAACTAACCATCACCACCTCCTCAGGCAGAGAGTTCCATAATCTCACTGCTCTCACCGTAAAGAATCCTCTTCTATGTTTGTGTACAAACCTTCTTTCCTCCAGACGCAGAGGATGTCCCCTCGTCACAGTCACCGTCCTGGGAATGAATAGATGATGGGATAGATCTGTGTACTGACCCCTGATATATTTATACATAGTAATTAGATCTCCCCTCAGTCGTCTTTTTTCTAAAGTGAATAACCCTAATTTTGATAATCTTTCAGGGTACTGTAGTTGCCCCATTCCAGTTATTTCTTTAGTTGTCCTCCTCTGGACCCTCTCCAGCTCTGCTATGTCTGTCTGGTTCACAGGAGCCCAGAACTGTACACAATACTCCATGTGTGGTCTGACTAGTGATTTGTAAAGTGGTAGGACTATGTTCTCATCAAGGGCATCTATGCCCCTTTTGATGCAACCCATTATCTTATTGGCCTTTGGCAGCAGCTGCCTCTCACAATTAGAGTTTAGGATGATTTTAAAAATATTCAATTTTGTGGCTACATTTTATTTTTAAAGACATTGTCCCAGTTAGTGAGGCCAATAGACATGAGCAAATTTACGGTTATGAAATTTGTTTGCGATTTGTTTACTGGTAAAAGGAGAATTGCGTTATGGATTGCGTTACCACAGACCATAACGCAATTCTATGACGGAATGCATAAAGGAATGCCTTTAGAGGACTCCCCTCCATAACGGAAACGGGACAATCCATTTTGCAGCCCATAGACTTCTATTATGACGGAATGAATAACGGAAAGCCTCTAAAGGCATTCCGTTATGCATTCCGTCATAGAATTGCGTTATGGTCCATGGTAACGGAATCCATAACGCAATTCACCTTTTACCAATAAACGAAGTGTGAACTAATTTAAAAATATGAAAATCTCTAGAGGCCAATTTAGCTTTTTTGAAGTTTGGTATTTTTGTTCCTCCCTGTAGAAACGCTCTTTTGAATGATAATTGGAAGGTTATTACTTTATGGTCACTATTTACCAGGTGTCCTCCGACCTGCACGTCTGTTGTTCTGTCAGGCCTATTGGTTAATACTAAGTCCAGTATGGCCGTCCCTCTAGTCGGGTCCTGAACCAGTTGGGAAAGGTAACTGTCTTTGGTTATTGCCAATCAGTATTTTATAATTGTTTTTGCCTCCATGTATTTCTACCCACAGTGACTCCATATGTTCATTACCCTCACATATAACTTCCTGGACTGTAGACAGGAGTCGGACTTTACATAAAGGCAGACCCCTCCCCCTCTCCGGTTTTGACAATCCGTTCTGTATGTTACTTTGTATGTTAACAGCCCAGCCATGTCTCAGTTATTCCCACTATGACATAGTCCTCCTCTCACATTACTGCTTCAAGTTCCCCAGTTTTATTAGTCAGGATTCTGGCATTAGTGTACATACAATTATGAGGTTTTTGTATATTTTTTTACCCTACACCTTTCCTTATGAACTGTTCTAGTCCCTCCATACATTTCTCCCCCAGTTCCATATCTGCACCAACTTCCCATCTTATAAGGTAATTACCCCCCCCCCCCCCCAGTCCTTAGTTTAAACACTCCTCCTCGGCCTAGTTCTCCAGGAACCCAAACCCCTCCTTCCTACACCAGTTCTTGAGCCACTTGTTAACCTCCCTAATCTCCCTCTGCCTTTCTTGTGTGGCTCGTGGTACCGGTAGTATTTGGGAAAACATTATCTTCAAGGTCCTTTCCCTGAGCTTGTGACCTAAATCCCTAAAATAATTTATAAGAATGCTCCACCTTCCTCTTTTTCATTGGTTCCAATGTGGACCATGACCGCTGAATCTTTGCCAGCCCCTACCAGTAATCTATCAACCCAATCTATCAACCCAAACTCGAGAGCCAGGAAGACAACACACCATTCGATGATGTGCCTTTGTGTATATGCCTTTGTTTTAAACACACCGCTATTATTTGGCACATAACTGTACCTGCCCCCCACCGCTCCGGACTTGTGCACTGGCTCCTACGTGTCCATGTTACGGTCTGCGGCTTGTTTACTTTCTTTTTGGCATGTGCATGGTCACCTGCTCTGCTGCAGCCAACCTCTTCAGTGGTGACATTTCTCTTGTGAACATACGGTAATCAATGGTAATGACTTCACCCATACAGAGTTTACATCAAATGTTCCGTTTTTTTAATTTATTTTTTCAGTCGTCTTTTGGCTAATAAAAATGTGGCAGCTAAATTTAGACACTGTTCAGTTAGTTAAGCACTATGAATATGAATAAGTTCTCTACATCTAATAAAGTGTTTTTCTGTGGTGTTTTTGAGGGCATTTGGTTATATGTATATATAAATAGATGTATAAACACACACACACACACACACACACACACATACAGTATATACAAACCGGATTCCCAAAAAGTTGGGACACTATACAAATCGTGAAAAAAAACTGAATGCAATGATGTGGAGGTGCCAACTAATATTTTATTCAGAATAGAACATAAAACCCGGAACAAAAGTTTAAACTGAGAAAATGTACCATTTTAAGGGAAAAATATGTTGAATCAGAATTTCATGGTGTCAACAAATCCCCAAAAAGTTGGGAGAAGGCCATTTTCAACACTGTGTGGCATCTCCCCTTCTTCTTACAACACTCAACAGACGTCTGGGGACCGAGGAAACCAGTTTCTCAAGTTTAGAGATAGGAATGCTCTCCCATTCTTGTCTAATACAGGCCTCTAACTGTTCAATCGTCTTGGGCCTTCTTTGTTGCACCTTCCTCTTTATGATGCGCCAAATGTTCTCTATAGGTGAAAGATCTGGACTGCAGACTGGCCATTTCAGTACCCGGATCCTTCTCCTACGCAGCCATGATGTTGTGATTGATGCAGAATGTGGTCTGGCATTATCTTGTTGAAAAAAGCAGGGTCTTCCCTGAAAGAGATGACGTCTGGATGGGAGCATAGGTTGTTCTAGAACCTGAATATATTTTTCTGCATTGATGGTGCCTTTCCAGAGATGCAAGCTGCCCATGCCACACGCACTCATGCAACCCCATACCATCAGAGATGCAGGCTTCTGAACTGAGCGTTGATAACAACTTGGGTTGTCCTTGTCCTCTTTGGTCCGGATGACATGACGTCCCAGATTTCCAAAAAGAACTTCGAATCGTGACTCGTCTGACCACAGAACAGTCTTCCATTTTGCCACACTCCATTTTAAATGATCCCTGGCCCAGTGAAAACGCCTGAGCTTGTGGATCTTGCTTAGAAATGGCTTCTTCTTTGAGCTGTAGAGTTTCAGCTGGCAACGGCGGATGGCACAGTGGATTGTGTTCACTGACAATGGTTTCTGGAAGTATTCCTGAGCCCATTCTGTGATTTCCTTTACAGTAGCATTCCTGTTTGTGGTGCAGTGTCGTTTAAGGGCCCGGAGATCACGGGCATCCAGTATGGTTTTACGGCCTTGACCCTTACGCACAGAGATTGTTCCAGATTCTCTGAATCTTCGGATGATGTTATGCACAGTTGATGATGATAGATGCAGTTTATTGATAAGTCTTCTATGTGGGACAGTGTCAAAAGCCTTACTAAAATCTAGATATGCAATGTCTACTGCACCTCCACCGTCTATTATTTTAGTCACCCAGTCAAAAAATTCTATAAGATTTGTTTGACATGATCTCCCTGAAGTAAACCCATGTTGTTTTTCATCTTGCAATCCATCTTTGCAATTTTTCGCTGGGTAACACCTTTCTGATATTGCTCCACTATCTTTCTGCACAACATTGTGGGAATTGGTGATCCTCTAACCATCTGGGCTTCTGAGAGACACTGCCACTCTGAGAAGCTCTTTTTATACCCAATCATGTTGCCAATTGACCTAATTAGTGTTAATTAGTCTTCCAGCTCTTCGTTACGCTCAAATTTACTTTTTCCAGCCTCTTATTGCTACTTGTCCCAACTTTTTGGGGATTTTTTAACACCGTGAAAATTTGAATCAACGTATTTTTCCTTTAAAATGATACATTTACTCGGATTAAACGTTTGATCTGTCATCTACGTTCTATTACAAATAAAATATTGACATTTGCCATCTCCACATCATTGTATTCAGTTTTTATTCACAATTTGTTTAGTGTCCCAACTTTTTTGGAATCCGGTTTGTACACAGTGCCTCTAAACAGTATTCATACCCCTTGAATTTTTCAATTTTTGTTTTTCACATTTCACCCACAAACTTAAATGTATTTTTGTTGGTATTTTATGTAATAGACCAACACAAAGTATCAAGTATGTGTGAAGTGAAAATAAAATGATGCATGGTAGTGTTGATCGAGCACCAAAGTGCTCGGGTCAAACACCTCGGGATACTCGGGTGCTCTACCGAGCACAATGGAAGTCAATGGGAAAACCCGAGCATTAAACCAGGCAGCCCCTGCTCTGAAGAGGGGAGGGTGTCTGGTTATCAGGAAAAGGTCAGAAATTGATGGAAACACCACCAAAATGGTTCGGGAACAGCATGAGGAGGATGTCTGGATGCATCTTGGACTCCTAGGTTGCTGCTGGGAACGATGTTGTCCGAGTAGTACGCCACTTTTACAGACTCACACTAATACGCACAAAACCAAAGATAAAATCGATTTTAGAGTAAAAATTGTTAGGAAACATTCCTGTATATTTACTTGTACATAAAGTGCAAGTGCTGCCAAAAATTACAAGGAAGAGGCACTCTGATACAACCTGTATATCACATAATGGAGGGCCTCATTCACATTGTGGTACAATTGTTCAGGTAGTGGGACTCCTACACTCATAAAGCCTATGCACTAAGTGAAAGGGCTGGCAAAAATTACAAGGAACTGGCACTCCAATACACCCTTTATTACACATAAAGGAGGGCATCATACACACTTAAAAAATTCTGATTGATGGCCTGCTGGTGACCCTTAAAAACATTAGGAGCAAGGGCCTGCTGGTTACCCTGTAAAACATTAGGGGTGAGGGTCTGCTGCAGAGCTGACTCTCTAAAACATTAGGGGCGAGTGCCTGCTGCTTAGCTAACCATTGAAGAAATTATGGGCGAGGGCCTGCAGGTGAGCCGACCATCTAAAAGATTGTAGGTGAGGGCCTGCTGGTGAGCTGACCCTCTAAAACATTATATGCGAGGGCTTGCAGGTGAGCTGACCTTCTAAAAGATTGTAGGTGAGGGCCTGCTGGTGAGCTGACCCTCAAAAACATATACGAGGGCCTGCTGGTGAGCTGACCCTCTAAAAGATTGTAGGTGGGGGCCTGCTGGTGAGCTGACCCTGTAAAAAATTATGGTTGAGGGCCTTCTAGTGAGCTGACCCTCTAAAACATTAGGAGCGAGGGCAGACTAATAAGCATGTTGATATGATGGAAGAGGAGGAGGAAGACGAGAAAAGGAAGATTGAACCATATACCCTTTTTTGTGGTGGAAGGGGTGCATGGGAATACAGTGTATTCAGTACATTATAAAAAACATTTAAAGTGCTTTTACGTTCAGCCGCTTTCCTCTGGTGTAGTAGAGAAGTCAGGGGCAATCCAGGCCTTGTTCATTTTTATAAGAGTCAACCTGTCAGCATTTTCAGTTGACAGGCGGATGCGCTTATCAGTTATTATGCCCCCAGCAGCACTATATACCCGCTCTGACAAAATGCTGGTGGCAGGGCAGGTCAGCACCTCCAAGGCATACAGTTCGTGCCACGTGTCCAGCTTGGACACTCAGTAGTTGTAAGGCACAGAGGGATCATTGAGGACGCTGACACGGTCTGCTACGTACTCCTTCACCATCTTCCAAAATGTTTCCCTCCTTGTGACACTAGGCTGCGCATCAGGGTGAGGGTGCTGGCGGGCTGTCATGAAACTGCCCCAGTCTTTGGAGAGTGTAGCCCTGCCTCTGTTGGAACTGCTGTGTTCCCCTCATCTCCCCTCCTCGTTTGCCCAAGGAACTACGTACTCTGCCGCCAGCATTGTCAGCTGGAAATTTTTGGAGCAATTTTTCCACAAGGACTTTCTGGTATTGCACCATATTGCTCATCCTCTCCACCACAGGATTGAGAAATGAGAAGTTCTCTTTGTAGCGGGGGTCAAGAAGGGTGAACAACCAGTAATCAGTGTTGTCCAAAATGCGTAAAACGCGTGGATCATGGGAAAGGCAGCCTAACATAAATTCAGCCATGTCTGCCAGAGTCCCAACAGGCAAGACTTCGCTGTCGTCATCAGGAGGATGTCTCTTAATCTCCTCATCCTCTTCTGCCCATCCACGCTGAACAGATAGAATTAAACTTCCATGGGTACAACCCTCTGTAGCAGAGGCAACAGTCTTCTGCTCCGCCTTATCCTCCTCATCATCATCCAATTTGCAGTGAGAAGACGAACTGAGGGTTGTCTGGATATCACCCTGTGTAATGTCCTCCCCCATTTCCACCTCTTCCACATGCAAAGCGTCAGCCTTAATTGTGAGCAGCGAGTGTTTGAGTAGACACAGAAGTGGGATGGTTACGCTGATAATAGAGTTATTGCCGCTCACCATCTGTGTTGATTCCTCAAAGTTTCTTAAAACTTCACAGAGGACAGACATCCATGCCCACTCCTCGTTTGTGAAGAGCGGAAGCTGACTGGAAAGGCGACGACCATGTTGCAGCTGGTATTCCACTGCTGTCCTCTGCTGCTCACAAAGCCTGGCCAACATGTGGAACGTCTAGTTCCAGCGCGTGCTCACGTCGCACAACAGTCGTTGAGGTGGCAATTGTAATCGCTGCTGCAGCGTTGACAGACCAGCGGAAGCTGTCAATGACTTGCGGAAATGGGCACACACACGGCGCACCTTCACCAGTAGCTCAGGCAAATTGGTGTAGGTTTTGAGAAACCGCTGAACTAGGGGTGGGCGATATAGGCGATATGCGATATAAATTTGTTCCACGATATGGATTTTGTGCATATCGCCTATATCGCCGGACCGCAATATGACCACGGAGCGGTAGTGAAGATCGGTTACCATGGCAGCCAGGAGTCACGCTACTGAAGTCCTGGCTGCCATGGTATGTTAGTGAGCAGCATTATACTCACGTACGCCGTGGCCGCCGGTCGCTCCTTCTTCTGTCTGTGCGGCGCATTGCTATTGCTTATAGCATTAGCAATGCGCCGCACAGACCTATGAGAAGAAGGAGCGCCCGGCGGCCACGGCACACGTGAGTATAATGCTGCTCACTAACATACCATGGCAGCCAGGACGCTACTGAAGTCCTGGCTGCCATGGTAACCGATCGGAGCCCCAGCATTACACTGCTGGGACTCTGATCGGAACTGCCCACTGCCACCAATGATGGGGGGGGAGGATGGGGACCCTGTGGCCACTGCCACCAATGATTAATACCGGGGAGAGAGGGGGGTGGGTTTGAGTTACCAGAGGGGGCTGATAAGAGGGAGAGGCTGGGGGGCACATGAGAGGCTGGGGGGCGGATCAGGGGCTGGGGGGCACATGAGAGGCTGTGGGGCTGATCAGAGGCTGGGGACTGCATAACGAGGGACGGCTGCCGACATCAGGCTGCGGAAGGCCTCAGTGTCCACAAGCCTAAATGGCAACATTTCCAGGGCCAGTAATTTGGAAAGTTGCGCATTTTGTGCCATGGCCTGTGGGTGGGTGGCTGGGTATTTGCGCTTGCCTTCAAATGCCTGGGGTAAGGACATTTGTACGCTGCGCTGGGCCACGGATGTGGATGTGGTCGCTGATGGTGCTTACGAAGGTGCAGGGCGGGAGGCATCAGGGCCTGCACCTTCGACAGGGGATTGGCTAGCAAGTAACACAGGGGAAGAGGAGGCAGTGGTGTGACCCGCAGACACAGATTGTGGACCCAGACGTTCGCCCCACCTATTACGATGCTTTGATGCCATGTGGCGGATCATGCTGGTGGTGGTAAGGTTGCTAGTGTTCACGCTTCTGCTTATTTTTGTATGGCACAGGTTGCAAACTACAATTCTTTTGTCGTCCGCACTTTCCTAAAAAAAAAAGCGGAACACCTACCCCTTGGCAAGGGAGATTGCCGCAATAGGGTGCTCCGAGGAACAGTTGCGGGCCTGTTTGGTGTGGCCCGCCTTATCCCTTTTGTCACCCCACTGCCTCTTGAAGCCTGTTGCGGTGCTGCGGATCCCTCCCCCTTTGTACTGCTGTCCTCGCTCGGCTTGCCACATTCCCAGGTTGGGTCAGTGAATTCATCGTCCACCACCTCCTCACTCTGCTCATCCTCCTGACTTGTTGACCTAACAACAACCTCAGTTATTGACAACTGTGTCTCATCCTTATCATCAACCTCTTGAGACACTAATTGCCGTTGACTTATTGGCAACTGTATCTGATCATCATCCACATCGTGAAACACTAATTGCCATTCCCCACCCATCTTCTTGTGACTGTGGATGGTCAAGAGTTTGGGAATCAGGGCACAAGATCTCATGTCCCTCTTCAAGCGGGCTTATCGAGAGACCTAAATGAAGGAATGAGGCTGAAAGGAGCTCCTCAGAATATCCGAGTGTGGGATCACTTGTTTGGCAAGACTCTCCATGGTGGGAGGAAGGAGGATCAGGGTGAGGATTGTGTTGACCAAACTCTTGGCTACTGAGACTGGACTTGGTGGAAGACAGGGTGGTGCTTAACCGACTGGAAGCATTATCTGCTGCAATCCAACCTACCACCTGGTCGCACTGGTCTGACTTTGAGATCGTTGTCATGCGCCGCCCTGCAAACTGGGACATGAAGCTAGGTATCGTGGATGATTGTTTTTCTTGTGCTCTGACAGCAGGCACAGTTTCAACGCGCCCAGGGCCATGGCCTCTGTGTGCACCATCAGCATCACTGCCACTTCCCTGTCCCTTACTGCTCGCCTTCTTCATATTAAATGTTAAATATGCTCGAAAGTATGTCACACGTACAGTAGCGTAGGTTTTGTAAGTGTGTGCGCAAAAAAATTAAAAAAGGTATTTGGGACGTGGAAACGTCATGCAGGTGATATATATACAGCAGATAATGTTGCTGATATCAATGATATAATAAAAAATTACAGGGAATGTCACAGGTATTTGTGATGTGGAAACGTTACACAGAAGAAATACCGCAAATAATGTTGCTGAGGTCAGCAACGGCTAATATAAAATTACAGGGAATGTCACAGGTATTTGGGATGTGGAAACGTTACACAGAAGATGTACCTCAGGTAATGTCACTGTCCGCAGTGGACACAGTCTACGGAAAAAGTACACTGGATGTTACAGATATTTTTGGGATGCGCACATGTTACACAGGAGAAATACTGCAGATAATGTCGCTGATGTCAGCAGCGGCTAATATAAAATTACAGGGAATGTCATAGTTATTTTGGATGTGCACACGTTACACAGGAGATGTAGCGCAGCTAATGTCACTGTCCGCAGCGGACACCGTCTACGGAAAAAGTACACTGGGTGTCGCAGATATTTTTGGGATACGCACATGTTACACAGGAGAAATACCGCAGATAATGTCGCTGATGTCAGCAGCGGCTAATATAAAATTACAGGGAATGTCATAGGTATTTTGGATGTGGAAACGTTACACAGGAGATGTAGTGGAGCTAATGTCACTGTCCACAGCAGACACTGTCTATAGAAAAAGTACATTACATGTCACTGATATTTTTGGGATGTGCATATGTTACACAGGAGATAATGTCACTGTCTGCAGTGGACAGCTTCTATGGAAAAAGTACACTGGATGTCACAGATATTTTTAGGCTGCACATACGTTACACAGGAGATGTAGAGCAGATATCGCTGTCTGCAGCGGCCTAACTATTGCACGCTATTTAGCGTAGGATGCGCTAAAAATAGATATTGCTGCCACACACAACAATAGTCCTTAAAAGGACTTTTGGGTCTGTAAAGTTTGGAAATAAATACTGTGTGAAGGGGGGACTGGCTGGCTCCCTCCAGTACACCCCCTCACACCTCCAGGACACCCATGGCCCCTCCACAAGTTCTTTTCTTTCCTCCCCATAACAGAGTCATCCACTGATGCCCATAACAGTGTCATCCCCACAGATGCCCATAACAGTGTCATCCCCACAGATGCCCATAACAGTGTCATCACCACAGATGCCCATAAGTGTCATCCCCACAGATGCCCATAACAGAGTCATCCACTGATGCCCATAACAGAGTCATCCCCACAGATGCCCCCATAACATTGTCATCCCCACAGATGCCCCATAACAGTGTCATCTCCACAGATGCCCCCATAACAGTGTGTCATCCACAGATGCCCCCATAACAGTGTGTCATCCACAGATGCCCCCATAACAGTGTGTCATCCACAGATCCCCATAACAGTGCGCCTGCGCACTGAGGAGAGACAGAAAGGTGGGGAAAGAATCTGCGGAAGCAAGCAGAGGACAGCACAGCAGACGACTGAATAGCTTCTTTTGTAAGTAAATAGTTTTATTATAAAGGTAGTTTAATGTCTGTTTTTTGTCTTTTATTAGTAGGTTAGTACAATAAAAAGTTATCTATGCATACCGCAATACTCTCATATTTAGTTTTTTTTCAGTAGTATGATTAAGTGGTGAAAATTATTAGTGCCCCCCCATTTTTTACTGTGGTATCTTATTGTTTCTAGTGTCGCCACTGCGATCGCACTACTTTCAAATTCTGCCGACTGGAGCCACCCGGGTAACATACTGGCTGTCGGTTGTCGCTGCACTGCTGAGCGCCAGTGACGTTATACGCCGACGCTCAGACTCAGCGCGGTATATATCAGTGGACAGTGGGGGAGGGATCTGCATGCAGGGTCGGCGGGTGCGCGGTCGAACAGAAAGTACTGTACATACTACATTGGCATATTGTAGAGCTGAGTTAGAGCTTCTAGCCTGGACCAGCCCACCAGCGATGAGGCAATCATGCTCCAGTGCCATGTCGGCTGGCCACACTTTTAATAGTGTACTAACTGTTCTAAATAGTTTACTACCTAATACTAAATACTTTACTGCCTGTCCCTAGGTCCCCAGCCCAGGTGTTAGAGCGGCGCCACTGACTGGCCATAGTCTAGAGCTTCAATTTGCATGTGGTCACAACCAGGCCTTTAGGCCATAGTGACATTTGTGCCTACCAGGGGGAATAGAAACAGAGGGGAAGGACTCCACTATCATGGGCCTTACCAGGACTCCGTTTTGGGGGGACAGCATTATTAATCTATGGCTGTGAGCATCCCTATTGCCTGACTGTATATACAAACCGGTGTGGAACATACCTTGGACCTTTGAAGGAGCCCGAAACAGGTACAAACATCAACAGGTACATGTAATTGGCCTAATACAATGCTATACAGCATATCTATTGGCCTAACCATATCCCCCTGTATATATCAATTGTAGAGCAATCTATCCCGTTAGTGCAACCTAGCTATATGTCGGCATTTATCATTTCGCACTTCTGTATGCGATTAGCCTACACACTAGTATCTACTTGGTTGCACTTTCTTCTTTGTGTATAGACCTATTATATCTTTATCTTACCTCCTGATGATCCAGTAGCATCGTCTAGGGAGAAACGCGTTGAGGTAGCTAAGAGGTAGCTAAGGTGTGTGATTATCCAATCAACCCTTACCAATTATATGTTTTGTGTATATGTCTGTACTAGGTGTATCTGTGTGTTCATATTTTTTCCATCCAGCTGATCGACATATGTGCGATCAATCATTATCCTACTCCCAACCTGGGGAAATTTAGATCCATTACCACGACACCCCTATAGGGATCTGTGAGGGGTAGTAGAGCAGGTACGTGGACAGGGGGCCTCCACCTTCAGGAGCCCTCCCTGGGCTGAGGTAATAGGATAGGGGTAGAGACAGGGATAATCCTCCCCTCACCCCAGGTTATCAATTCTGGATGTGAATATCAGTTACACTATCTTTTGTGTGTATATTCTGAGTGTTACATATTGGACCCAATTGGGATCCTTTTTAAAGTATACCAATAAAAACTAACCGTTTTAGGCTACTTTCACACTTGCGTTTGATCGGATCCGTTCTGAACGGATCCGATCATATTAATGCAGACGGAGGCTCCGTTCAGTACGGATCCGTCTGCATTAATAACTAAAATTTCTAAGTGCGAAAGTAGCCTGAGCGGATCCGTTCAGACTTTCAATGTAAAGTCAATGGGGGACGGATCCGCTTGAAGATTGAGCCATATGGTGCCATCTTCAAGCGGATCCGTTCCCATTGACTTACATTGTAAGTCTGGACGGATCCGCACGCCTCCGCACGGCCAGGCGGACAGCTGAACGCTGCTTGCGGAGGCGAACGGATCGGAGGCTGAACGCCGCCAGACTGATGCAGTCTGAGCGGATCCGCATCCATTCAGACTGCATCAGGGCTGGACGGAAGCGTTCTGCTCCGCTCGTGAGCTCCTTCAAACGGAGCTCACGAGCGGACAGCAGAACGCTAGTGTGAAAGTAGCCTTAGGGGTTTTCTTTTCATATGCTGGAATTACATAGTGTCATAATGATATTATGGCCTAATGGCCGGCGTGACCACATGCAAATTGACTGTCACACTAAAAGAGTTCACTAAAATGGCCCTAGCCCAGCCACTTTAGCATAATTAATAAGTTGCCTTGCCAGCCTGAGCCTACTATCAGTGAGTGACAGACTGTGGGGGGGGGGGGGGGTTACCTTAAATTATCACACCGGGTGTACTTAGATTGACCGATCTATTAACCACATATGTTAAATGAGCTTTATTTGCTATCTGAAGTAAAGTGCAAGCTTTATTGGCAAAATTAATTAAATTAGAAGGCTAGCTTTATTGTGCTTTAAACAAGGTGCTGTTGCATTTATTTATCATGATATAACATAATGGATGTGGGCATGATGTCCTAGCAAGCCAATTATTTTACAAGGTGTGCTCTTTTGTGCTTTAATTGTAGAAAGCGCAAAATGAGCCAGAAAAGGGTGGATAGCAGGACTATTGATTCCTTCTTCAGTACTAGCACAAATAAGTCAACAGGAGCACAGCCTGTACTAGAAAGCACTTCAACTATAGAAGCTGACACTAGCCTCCCTTCACGTTCTGGTACACAGTCACACGTAGAGCCAATACCTTGTCAAACTGATTCTGTGTTGCCACTGTCTGTTGATACCCCACCTCAAACTGGCAGTATCATAATGAATGACATTGGCACGCACCTTGGGAAAACAATTGATGACTTCACCAAATGCTTGTTACTGGAAAATCCATGGCAACCTCCTCCTGGATATGAGCTACCTTACTCTGTTCAGAACATAAATGGAGAAACTCCGACAATCAAACGATACTTGTCAAAATAACACATTGACAGTTTTCCTTGGCTAGTATATTCAGCTGTTAAGAAGGGTTTGTTTTGCAAGTACTGTGCGTTGTTTGCACAACATCGCAAAGGTAGTCATAAAAAGGCATGTATGGCACTTGGAAAATTGGTAACTCAGTCCCTTACGAATTTTAAAAAGCTTAAGGGTAAGGAAGGAGATTTGGAAGTCCATGCAAGTCCACCAGGAGTGTATAACCGAAGGAAAAGCATTTTTAAAAACCTACCATTCCCCTGACAATGAAATTGTCAATCAAATAAATTCACATCGTCTTCAGAAGGTGAAGGAGAACCAAGAGCGAATTCGTCCTATCATTAAGTCCATTACATTCTTGGGTAGACAAAATATACCTCTACATGGCCACCGAGATGATGGTGCATTAATGGATGACTCCACTCCGGACGTGAATGAAGGGAACTTTCGGGAATTGCTGAGACACTGCGTTGCATCTGGAGACAAAATGTTAGAGAAGCACCTCCTTACTGCATCTTCACGTGCTACGTACATTTAAAAGTCCACACAAAATGATTTAAAGGATAACTGTCACACTTAGACACTAATTTAAATTTTCATATAATAACGATATTCCAGAATCAGTTACTATTAGACTGACTTACCCCATATTTAATAAGATTCAGCCCTTAGCAACCAGTCTGCATAAAACTGCAATCTCACTATTCAGTTAAGATGGCCGCCACTGCCCTCACCCTGAGACTAATCCCGCCTGCCCTCACTAGCCAGTAACAATAGCCCCCAAAAGTGTCAGTAACCAGAGCCCTCCCCCTAACGCTGGGTTCACACCTAGGCGTTTCTCAAATGCGCGTTTCTATGCGCGTTTTTGTCGCGCGTTTTTATGCGCGTTTTTTTTAATAGTGAACGCGCGTTTGGGTGATTGACAGCAGTGTTGTCCAAAGAGTCTATGGCCCAAACGCGCGTCAAACGCGCCAAAAAAAGCTCCTGTACTTGTTTGAGCGTCGGGCGTTTTACAGCACGATCGTACGCGCTGTAAAACGCCCAGGTGAGAACCATTCCCATAGGGAATCATTGGTTCTTGCCTGTTGTGCGTTTTACAGCGCGTAGGAACGCGCTGTAAAACGCTCAGGTGTGAACCCAGCGTAAAGGGTTAATCTCCTGCAGCACAAAGGGCTCCTCTTACCACATGTTGCTTTCATTTATACACTGACGGCAGATCTCCCTTCCCTGGTCTGCGCTGCTTCAACTCTGCATTGTCCCAGTCTGCTGAGTGAGGGAGCGTCTGACAAGCGCAGGGACAGGGAGAAGGGCACACAGCCCAGGCACTGTTATCAGCTGCTGGGGAGGACCTGGCTTTAATCATTTACTTACAGTCCCTGGCTGTCAGTAATGTGACCCTGCACGCTGCGTGCTCCGTCTATCAACAGATAGATGGACCATGCCTAGCAACCCTATTTTAAGCACAGGTAAAAGTAGGCAGTACAGGGAACAAAACTGTGGAATTAAGGGGTAATTGAATACACAGTGAAAAGTTTAAATAGGGCCACCAAGGAGATATTAATCACCACAATCCAATACTCCCAAAAAAATATATATGACAGGTATACTTTAATCAAGTGTTGTGGTGATGAAATCTGCAATATCATTGTTGGTAGAAGTAAAGAGGCTTGATATTTTAGTGTAATATTTGATGAAACTACAGATATTTTACATATACATGTATTTATACACACACACACACACACACACACATACATACATATACATATACATATATATACACATACAGTATTATTTATATATATATATAATACTAGCAGAAGGACCCGGCTTTGCACGGGTATATTTCATCTATTTCATTTAATGTTTCTGTGTGTCGTTAAAAGATATCAACAGTATCCCCCATAACAGTGACCTTTACAGCACCCCGTGCCCTTTAACAGTAAACTCCACATTTTCCCACCCCTTAACACTGACCCCCCCACAGTGCCCCACCACTTTAAAATAGGACCTCCACAGCAGCCCATCCCCTTAACTTTGACCTTCACAGCAGTCCGCCCCTTTAACAGTGAGTTTCACAGCACCCTACTCCCTTGACAGTGACCTCCACAGTACCCCACTGCCTTAACAATGACCTCACAGTACCCTTCTGCCTTAACAATGACCTCCACAGCAGTTGCCCCTTTAATAGTGGCCCCTGCCCAGGGCCGGTGCTACCATAAGGCAGACCAAGCGGCCGCCTTAGGGCGCACCCTGGGGGAGGGCGGAAAAATGTGACATGGAGGGGGAGAAATGTGACATGGGGGTTTGATGGCTGACATTGGGGGCTGATGTCTGACATGGGGTTCTGATCTGAGGTCTGATTAACATTGGGGGTCTGATTGGGGCTGTGAGCTGAGGTCTGATTAAAATTGGGGGTCTAATTGCTGGTCGGACCTGAGGTGTAATGGAAAATATTTTTTTCTTATTATCCTCCTCTAAAACCTAGGTGTGTCTTAGAGGGAGAAAAATATGGTCCTTAAACCAGCCATTGTCTGAAGCAGAGAGAAGATACCAGGACCACAGAGAGGAGAATCGTGGGGGGGGGGGGGAGCAAAATGTAGCTTCGCTTGTGTTGGCAAAAATCCTTGCACCGGGCCTGCCCCTGCCCCCTTAACAGTGACCTCCACAGTCCCCTTCCCCTTTAACAGTAACATCCACATTGCCCGCCCCTTTAACAGGGACCTCCACAGCTCCCGTCCCTTTAACAGTGACCTCCAGAGCTCCCGCCTCTTTAACAGTGACCTCCACAGCGCCCGCCCCTTTAACAATGACCAGTACAGTACCCGCCTCTTTAACACTGACCTCCACAGCACCCTGCCTCTTTACCTCTGACCTCCACAGTGCCCGCCCCTTTAACTGTGACCTGCACAGTTCCTGCCACTTTAACAGTGACCTCCACATTGCCTGCCCATTTAACCGTGACCTCCACAGCACCCTGCCCCTTTAACAGTGACCTCCATGGCGCCCGCCTCTTTAACAGTGACCTCCACGGCGCCCTGCCCCTTTAAAAGTGACCTCCACAGTGCCCTGCCCCTTTAACAGTGACCTACACGGTGCCCCCCCCCTTTAACAGTGACTTTCAAAGTGCCCGCCCCTTTAACAGTGACCTCCATAGTGCCCTGCCCCTTTAATGCTAAGGCTACATGACGACGTGTCACGCGACATTTTTTTCTCAACAATTTTTATAATGATAGGCTATGGTGTCGCACTGCGACATGGTGCGACTGCAACATGACAGTCGCAAAAAATCCATCCAATGCATGTAGCAGTGTAGTTGTGCCCTATGTGTCGTGCGACTTATTGTCATCCTGTAGCCCTAGCCTAAAGCTGACCTACAGCAGTGAATAAAAATGGCTGGGTTGTTATGGAAACCTGGAGTAAAACTGTGTATGGCAGTTGGGATTTGAAGAGAAAGCCTTGCAGGCTTGTATTGGCTAATGCAGGTAATTTTTTGGTAATATCTCAGGAACAGTACGTCCTAGAGAGCTGTGACTCGGACACCTGATGTACCTGTGTGCCAAATTTGGTGAAGATCGTTTCAGTCGTTTGGTCGCGCATAAAGAACAGACAGACGTCCAGACAGACAGACAGAAACTCATTTATATATATATATATATATATATATATATATATATGTGTGTGAGATATATAAACACATACATACACACTAGGGCAGCAGCTATCAACAATTTTTGTAATCGAGTATTCTATCGATTAATCCAACGATTAATCGAGTACTCTAATAACAAAAAACTAAAAGAACGTTTTTCTTCATAAAAACTCATCAGCCCCGCCGTGCAATCAGCTGCCCCCCTAGTGCCATCAGCTGCCCCCTCAGTGCCATCAGCTTCCTCCCCAGTGCCATCAGCTTCCTCCCCAGTGCCATCAGCTTCCTCCCCAGTGCCATCAGCTTCCCCCCTAGTGCCATCAGCTTACCCCCTAGTGCCATCAGCTGCCCCCCTTGTGCCATCAGCTGCCCCCCTTGTGCCACCAGCTTCCCCCTTAGTGCCATCAGCTGCCCCCTCAGTGCCATCAGCTGCCTCCTTAGTGCCATCAGCTGCCCCCAGCTGCTCCCCAGTACCACCAGCTGCCACCCAAGTGCCATCAGCAGCCCCCTCAGTGCCATCAGCTGCCTCCTCAGTGCCATAAGCTACCTTCCAGTGTCATCAGCTTCCCCCCCCCAGTGCTATCATTTGTCCCCCAGTGCCATCAGCTTCCCCCCTAGTGCCATCAGCTGCCCCCTCTAGTGCCATCAACTGCCCCCATTGCCATCAGCTGCCCCCTCTAGTGTCATCAGCTGCCCCCTCTAGTGCCATCAACTGTCCCCTCTAGTTCCATCAACTGCCCCCATTGCCATCAGCTGCCCCATCTAGTGCCATCAGCTGCCACCCGTGTCATCAGCAGCCCCCTCAGTGCCATCAGCTGCCTCCTTAGTGCCATTAGCTGCCTTCCAGTGCAATCAGCTTCCCCCCTAGTGCCATCAGCTGCCCCCTCAGTGCTATCAACTGCCGCCTCAGTGCCATCAGCTGCCCCCAGTGTCACCATCTGCCCCATAGTGCCACCATCTGCCACCCCAGTGCCATCAGCTGCCACTCCAGTGCCATCAGCTGCCACCCAAAGCTATCAGCTGCCCACAGTACCACCAACTGCCCCCCAGTGCCATCAGCTTCCCCCAGTGCCACCAGCTTGCCCCCCAGTGCCACCAACTGTCCCCCAGTGCCACCAGCTTGCCCCCCAGTGCCACAATCTCCCCCTCCTATCCATGTCCCCAGCGCCAGTACTTACCTTTCCTGTAGGGGCACCACTCCACAGCTCCTCCATCTTCTTGCATCGAGGATTTTTTGTGTCAAATTACTCGATTCAATCGGATAATCGTTTCAGCCCTAATACACACATATATATGTAACAATATATATTTAGATCTGTGAATGCTAATATAATGTTATCTTATGCATGTATTTTCAGGTCCCTAGACACTGTGCATTTATAATAATGTTTTGTAATTGTTCATGTAATGTGCCTGGTTAACCAGCAGGTGGCAGCAACAATGGCAGAGCTACACTTCGAGAGAATGGAACTCACCATTCCATTCTCCCGTCCTTTCTTGGTCAAAAGTGAGTGAGTTCTGTTTGCTACCAGAAGGAGGTAGGGAGTGAAGGGTTAAACAGAATTAGCTGTGTGATCTGTATGAAGGACAAGAGGTTGGGTGACATCATATTGAAGGATGACTATGTATACAATTACCTTCTGTCTTTATAAGGAGAAGTTTCTCGTCAGCATTTATTATAATGAGAGATGCCTTTCTTTCTCTATAAGGTACTGCTATTCTGTAATAAGAACTCAAGCTATTCTTGTATGTATGTTTGAAAGTATATAAGGCCCTGTACGACAACAATAAATAGAACTGTTTCTGACATAATTCTGCATCTGTCATTGACACGTTCTCCAGACGTCTGTCTTCGGGGACACAGAAAGGAATCACGGTGCATAGAGAGAAGGATCATATTCTTTCAGTTGGGAGCTCGTCCGTGTAATAGAAATGCAGGAATTCGGTAAGTAACGGAACATTCCTGTCTAAAGACTGGGGACATTCCGATGCTTTCCGTAAAATTTTCTGTTACTTCTATTTTGAATCCGCTTTAGACACTCTGAAAGAAATAGACAAGCTATCTTTAGGGAAGGTAGAATCTACTTTGGGGAAGGTAGAATATTGCAAGCTGCCTTTAGGGAAGGTAGAATGATTAGAATCTGTCTTTAGAGAAGATAGAATATTAGAATCTGTCTTTAGGGAAGATAGAATGAAAAATGATAGTGTCTGTCTTTAGGGAAGATAGACTGAAAATAGACTCCTGGCCAGGTCACACAGATACTTTAGGGAAGTATTTTATAGTTAGTTATATCTTTTCGGGAAGGATATACCAGAGGTAGTCTTTTGGGAAGACTTCATATAGTGTCTGCACCTTGATTTCTTTTGTCACCCCTTGTCTGTTGCTTATTTTCTGTCGCTTTCTTATGCTTTCTGTTATGTTCTGATGTTATAAAGCATTAAGTAGTTTTTTATGCTGACGGTAAGCAGCAATTGAAACTGTGACCACTGTACTAACTTTATTGTGTGTGTCCTGGATGACCTTCTAACCCAGCAACTGGTGAACGCAAGTAACTATTTTAAGGGATTATACTACCTGATAATTGTGTAGGACGTTGTGCATAGATTCTGTACGGACAGTCCTGGGGTCAATTTTGCTCTGCCTCCATCTCAATTAAGTTATATGACATGGGTGCAAAGCAAGGAAAGGTCTCTCCACCCCCTCCGAATGTAGGTGACACTTGTAAGGATTATGTAGCCCGGGTCTGTGGGACTGATTATTGTTGTTTCGTTGCTCCCTGGGTTGATACTCTGGCAGTATGGACAGAGTGAATGTGTAGTATAAATTTGTTCCCTCAGGAAGAGGCTACTGACGTCTTCCATATGGATATGGTGATCAGGATTATGTTTGAGTGACACTGAAGCTTACCCATATTATGGTCCAGACCTCCAGTGGGACCTGCAGTGTATGAAGTCAAGTAGGGAAAATTGCCTTACTTAAGCACCGTAATGGTATGATAGACCAAATAAAGGTTCACAAGCAGTAGGCAGGGAACCAGGAGGGAGGGATATATATAAAAAGAAACATGAGTTAGATAAAGAATTGACAAGGAGTTCACTCTAGAAGCCCTTCCTCCCAATTTAGGAAATATCCCACAGATATATCCGTCCCTTCTAACAGGTGACTTAGTTTAAAAAGTACTTTGAGGCCCAAGCATTATTAAATTGGCTCAAAAGGGAATAAGATAGGAGGAGAAGAGCTGACACTCTAGAATCCTTTTACAGTACACACTTCTTCTTCAAAGCATCTGTTGGGAGATAGTTCGGACGCTGCCCGCAGCTCCCTGCCCCCCTTCTCCTCATGTCCATTACATACACAAGGCTTCGGGTGACAGCAGTAAAGGGAGGGGGGAGGGCTCCTGAGCTAAAAATGCAGTTTCTGACAGTTTGGGATAGACCAGTTGTTGTCCTGGAAATACGAGAACATGTAGAATACAATTCACACATTTCTAACACTAGAGATGTCATTTCTCCCATGCGCCTTAGATCACAAAAAAAAATATGTTTTCCCAAACCTGAACATATACCTCCTCATTATGAGGACAGTGACCTTGAGGAACAGTTCACTTTTATGACTATAGGGGTCATCTTGTTAAAGGGACCTATTGAAGTAGTTGATATTAATAAGGTTGTTATTATACCTATAGCCCCTGAGGTTCCTGACGTACCATCTCTGCTATCAGCTATTCCTGCCATACAGAGGTTTTCTCTGTTATTGATTTGATGAATGCATTTTTTTCTGTCCCAGTTGACAAGGAGACACGGCCACTTTTTGCTTCTACATTTAAATTTTGCCAATATACTTGGTGTAGAATGCCTCAGGGTTATGTGGACTCTCCAGTAGTCTACTCCATTGTCCTCCAAATTACACTGCGCCCTTGGACTGCCCCTCATGGTTCTGTCCTTCTACACTATGTGGACGATCTCCTCATATGTAGTTCTACTCGGGAGGCCTGCCAGGCAGACTGTGTTAGTTTACTACTGTGGTTATGTGACACATTACAATGGTGTATAAAAAGAGTTGAGTATTTGGACTTTGTTCTCAGTAAAGGTGAGAGGAGAATCAGCCATGCCAGAATTACCGCCATACTGGGTCTGCCCCGCCCACAAACCAAGAAGGACATGTTGACCTTTCTTGGCATGATTGGTTACTGCCGCCAATGGATTGCTGATTGTTCCTAATAATATTCTGAGACAAGCCACTAATACTGAGATGCCTGACTTCATTAAATGGTCTGATGACATGTTACCAGCTTTTAGTCATTTGAAATGTGCAATGGTTTCCGGTCCTAGTTTGGGCCTACCCGACTATGGCGTGATGTTTCACTTATTTGCCAGGGACAATTGTCAAACCATGGCAGGAGTCCTGGCGCAGGATCATGGAGGTAAATTCCACCCTGTTGCTTTTTTCTCAAAAGTGGTTCCCGTACAGGTTCAGGGCATGCCTGCGTGTCTCAGGAGTTTGGCAGCCTGTGCTATGGTTGCTGAGATGGTCACGCCTATCACCCTGGGTCATCCCACTACTCTGCATACCTCACACAATGTTCAGGCCCTATTGAGGAACATACATACGCAACATATGTCAGCACCCACGTTCGGTCCAATGGCTATACTGAATGCTCTACTTGGCTACAAGGGAGAGCAGGATGATTTACCTCCTCCCCATGCATGTACTGAACTTATACATGAGCATACCTCACATAGGCCTGACTTACAGTCCACACCCATTGATGGAGCACCTGATATGTTTATGGATGGATCCTGTTCCCGCCCTAATGACAACACTTATCATGCCGGATACGCTGTGGTTCAGCTCCCTGATGTTATACTGGAATCAAATCCTATACCTTTTCAATCGGCCCAAGCTGCTGAACTGATTGCCCTCACTAGGGCTTGTTGTCTCTTTGAGGGGAATGATGTTAATGTATACACCGATTCCAAGTATGCCTTTGGGGTTGTCCATGATCATGGGGTAATCTGGCAGAGGAGAGGTTTCATAGCTGCAGATGGGAGATGTATCTCACATTCCACCCTGGTCCATGATCTCCTGGCCACCATCCAATTACCTAGCAAAGTGGCTATTATCCATTGTAAAGGCACATATTGGACTACAAACACACGTAGCTAAACGGGAATGCCCTAGCTGATCAGGCAGCAAAGGAGGCTGATATTAGGACAGCAGCAACAGTTAGAAAGCCTTCACTTGTTCCAGACATTACCCTTACGGACAATCTATTGCTCAGCCTCCAGGATTTGGCTATCAGTAGCGACAAACTGGCATGACAGTCGGTGGGTGCAGTACAAGACCCTAATACGGGTCTTCTCTGCAAAGAGGGGAATCCATGTATCCCAGTTGCAAGCGCCCCGATTTTAATTGAACAGTATCATGGTCTTAGCCATAGGGGAGCACAGGCAACCACTGACCTCATTCAGAGAGATTTTTTTATACCAGGTCTTAGATCAAAGGTACAATCTTATGTTTACTGGAGTATTATATGTCTCAGAAATTAGGATGCAGCCTAACAAGGATACTGGGTACTCACCATTTGGGGTCCTAATGGGAAGACCCTTCCCCACCCCTTGGGGTCAAAGGCCCCTGTGATAGAAAAAGGGGATCTAGAAGTAGTACAAGCAGAGTATGTGAGGAAACTTATAGAAACTTTAGATCAAATTGAACGAGATGTTGCTCGTGTCTCTCCTTTCTCTCCACAGGAACCTACACATCCTTTCCAACCAGGAGATGTGGTGATAGTCTAGCGCCTGGCAAAAGGACGAAAACAGACTGAGTTCCCGTTTGGACCACCCACCCGAGTGGTAGCAGTCACCAGAACAGCGATTCTCACAGAAGAGGCTCCAATTTGGATTCACGCTAGCAGAGTGAAAAGGGTTCCTGAGGCTTCTTCTCCGGTGACGGACAAAGACAAAGAGGGTGAAGCAGGTGTGAAATCCCTGAACAAAGAGGGGAGCTCAGAAGAAGCTTCCCTGAAAAGTGCCTTGCCACAGGCTGAAGATAAAGACCCCACAATATTCTGGGAGATAATATTCTAGGAGATTTGTTTGTCTGCTGATAATTATTAGTCTGGCTTATAACTACATGTATTTATCACCCAGAGGAGATGAGTTTCTTCTGCGGTGCACCAAATAATCGATCAGTATATAAAAGAGATCAGGAGCAGGATTCCTTTGCTCCCGTCCCCTTTTATTCTGAACAGAATAGTATAATCAGGATGGCAAATGCCCTAAATGTTAGTTCATTGTGCCTTAAAGACTTACAGAGCCCACGGGATCTTATACAAACATGTGTCATTGCTGTGCCTACCCCCGATGACTCCCTCCTTGAAGTCTGGTCGAAGGCTAACAATACACAATCCTTTATTCCCTTGTATGACTTCTGTGGGGAATGTCAGAAATCAGGAAATAGCAGGGATAATATTAGAATAAATACAATTAACGTGACTGCAGCAGAAACTTGTTTTACTTTTTCCCAGGATATGACTTTATATTGTGATAATAGAGACATAAAAAGTGGACTACCTAGGAATAGTGTATATGATTATATTGACGACACCTGTAAAAAGAATAGTAGACTTGCTAGCTCCCTGGATAATTCCATGAGTTGCAATAAGACCATTGTGACTCCTAGTTTTATCTATAATATCATGCTCCCTAAAGGATGGTTTTTGTCTTGCGGTAACAGCACCTACAATTACATTCCTGCTAATGTTATTGGAGGTCCCTGTGCGTTATCCCGGCTGACTTTGGCTCTTCCCAGTCAACCCCCTATCAGGAGAGCTTACAGATCAGTTACCAAGACTTTATCAGCAGATTGTGACTCTACTTTACCCCTTCTCAGCCGTACAGAATATATAAGTTTGGGCGCCTCTATACTAGGGGTGCCTGGACTGGCTATATATAATACTCGTACTATAAATTCTATTGCATGTGACTTAGCAAAATCCCTGAATCATACCTCTATCGCCTTATCAGACATGCTTTTAGATATACAAGGTATAAGAGGAGCAGTGCTAGAAACTAGATTTGCTGTAGATTATCTGTTACTGAAGCATAATATAGGATGTCAAGATTTTAAAGGAATGTGTTGTTTTAATTTATCTGATCATTCCAGATCAATCCAGTCCCATATTCAAGGGTTACATGAAATTGCTAATAATATCAGGAAAGATGTTGAGTCATCCTCTTGGTGGGACTGGTTATTGAGCTGGCTGCCGGATTTGAGTTGGTTAAGAACATCATTTATCAGTATTGCAATTATAATTGCTTCCTTGATTGGTATATGTTGTTGCATCCAATGTATCCCTTCCCTCATACAGATGTTTTGTGCAATGTGTCCAAAACCCACAGACCCTGGTCAAGCATATGCTACTTACCTCTCTATGAGAGAGAAAAGATAAGTCATATTTATGACTAAAGAGGGGATTGAAGGGTTAAACAGAATTAGCTGTGTGATCTGTATGAAGGACAAGAGGTTGGGTGACATCATATTGAAGGATGACTATGTATACAATTACCTTCTGTCTTTATAAGGAGAAGTTTCTCGTCAGCATTTATTATAATGAGAGATGCCTTTCTTTCTCTATAAGGTACTGCTATTCTGTAATAAGAACTCAAGCTATTCTTGTATGTATGTTTGAAAGTATATAAGGCCCTGTACGACAACAATAAATAGAACTGTTTCTGACATAATTCTGCATCTGTCATTGACACGTTCTCCAGACGTCTGTCTTCGGGGACACAGAAAGGAATCACGGTGCATAGAGAGAAGGATCATATTCTTTCAGGGAGTTCTGGTGTGTTCTGGTTAAGACTCCATGTTGGAGCTGCCAGGATTCTAACCTATTCCCTGGCATAATCCACAGTCAGACTACAGAGAGAAGTTGCAGCATCCTGCAGAAGCAGAGATTCCATTTAAGTCTGTTAGTAAAGCAGAGCCAAAGAGAAACTAATGTAGCAGAGTTGAGATTGTTTGCCCGCCAGAGTTACTGCTAAAGCCTGCTGGAACCAAGATATAGTCTGTAAACCGTTTGGAGAAACGTTTATGTAAAGTAAAGCTGCCATTGAACTCCATCACAAGGTCTGTACTAAATATTTCTTCAAATCCCTCAATTGTTCACCCTATTTGTCTGCTTCAGAGCCAACACCTGGGGTTCCAGCATATTTAGGTAGGAACACCGTGACACATGCATAAAACATTAAGGGACATTATAGGCCACCCTATATCACTCAGCCGTTCCTACTCCTGGGTACAACACCATTTCTTAAAGGGACTCCATCCCATTGTTGCTTCATTGCAACTGGCATCACAAAACACTTATCTCATCTTAAAAGGACCCCTTGCGGACCGCTGTTGTTGCATTTGGCACCACAAACAGGATTTACGTGTGTGTCCTTGTACCACAAAGCCTATAAAACACAATCTACTTTTGCACATGGAAGGCCCCCCTATCTGTAAAACCCCCTACAAGAGACTTTATAGCATCTACTTACTGCTGGAAAGTGTGAATCTGCATCAGTTGCAGCACTTTGGCAAAATAGGTGTTAATCGGCCATCTTGGATCTGGGCATCGTGTACTGAAAGGAAGACATATACCCAGCAGAGGAGAGGAAACCAAACAGCCCGCCTCCATAGAGGAACCATTCTTGCAGCAGAAGGAACTAAAGTGCTCAGTAAAAGTTCCCAGGAGGACAAAGAAATCGACTGCACCCATACAGGAAGTGAAGCGGTGGCCATCTTGGAAAAGGGAAAATACAGTTCCTTCTTCCCTGGATACTGAGAAGCAATGTCCAGAGGTCTGACTGAGTAATACTGGGGAAAACAAGCTTGCAAAAGACTGTTAGGGGCTATCATCTGCCTGCCAGAGCATAATACTCCCCAAAATTGAGCAGTTGCAGCGACTCTTAAAGGAGCCACGCACCAATTCTGCTGCCGTTGCCCATAGCAATGTGTACTTAAATTGCATTTTAGCTTACATTGACCCCTTTAGTCTGATACAGGGTATCAAAAGCCATGTCTCACAGGGAGGGGACCGCAGCGATCCACCATCACCATTAGCAGCTGCAGCCATGTGCATCATGCCTCTAAATATTACATTAATGGAGTCAGAGAAGGAATGTCCTGTGTCCATTGTCATTGTCACTAGGGACTTTCAACCAATGCAACAACAGCGGTCCGCAAGGGGTCCCTTTAAGATGAGATAAGTGTTTTGTGAAGCCAGTTGCAATGAAGCAACAATGGGACGGAGTCCCTTTAAGAAATGGTGTTGGTACCCAGGTGTAGGAATGGCCAAGTGATATACCTATAATGTCCCTTAATGTTTTATGCACATGTTACGGTGCTCCTACCTGGATACGCTGGAACAACAGGCGTTGGCTCTGAAGCAGACAAATAGGGTGAACAATTGAGAGATTTGAATAAATCTTGTGATGAAGTTCAACGGCAGCTTTACTTTGCATAAACATTTCTCCAAACGGTTTACAGACTTTATCTTGGTTCCAGCAGGCTTTAGCATTAAGTCTGGCAGGCAAACAATCTCAACTGCTACATTGGTTTATCTTTGGCTCTGCTTTACTAACAGACTTAAATGGATTCTCTGCTTCTGCAGGATGCTGCAACCTCTCTCTGTAGTCTGACTCTGGATTATGCCAGGGAATAGAAACATACAGTAGAAACATAGAATGTGTCGGCAGATAAGAACCATTTGGCCCATCTAGTCTGCCCAATATACTGAATACTATGAATAGCCCCTGGCCCTATCTTATATGAAGGATGGCCTTATGCCTATCCCATGCATGCTTAAACTCCTCCACTGTATTTGCAGCTACCACTTCTGCAGGAAGGCTATTCCATGCATCCACTACTCTCTCAGTAAAGTAAAACTTCCTGATATTACTTTTAAACCTTTGCCCCTCTAATTTAAAACTATGTCCTCTTGTAGCAGTTTTTCTTCTTTTAAATATTCTCTCCTCTTTTACCTTGTTGATTCCCTTTATGTATTTAAAAGTTTCTATCATAGCCCCTCTGTCTCGTCTTTCTTCCAAGCTATACATGTTAAAGAGGACCTTTCACCGATCCTGACATTGTGAACTAAGTATACAGACATGGAGAGTGGCGCCCGGGGATCTCACTGCACTTACTATTATCCCTGGGCGCCGCTCCGTTCTCCTGCTATGCCCTCAGGTATCTTCATTCAGTAAGTTATAGTAGGCGGAGATTTCAGTCACTAAGTTATAGTAGGCGGAGTCTGCCCTTGTTCTGCTGTAGCGCTGGCCAATCCCAGCGCAGAGCTCACAGCCTGGGAGGTTATTTTCTCCCAGGCTGTGAGCTCTGCGTTTGGCCAGCTCTATGGCAGAACAAGGGCAGACTCCGCCTACTATAACTTAGTGAACGAAGATACCGGGGGGCATAGCGGGAGAACGGAGCGGCGCCCAGGGAAAATATTAAGTGCAGTGAGATCCCCAGGCGCCGCTCTCCATGTCTGTATACTTAGTTCACAATGTCAGGATCGGTGAAAGGTCCTCTTTATGGTCCTTTAATCTTTCCTGGTAGGTTTTATCCTGCAATCCATGTACTAGTTTAGTAGTTCTTCTCTGAACTCTCTCCAAAGTATCAATATCCTTCTGGAGATGTGGTCTCCAGTACTGAACACAATACTCCAAATGAGGTCTCACTAGTGCTCTGTAGAGCGACATGAGCACCTACCTCTTTCTACTGGTAATGCCTCTCTCTATACACCCAAGAATTCTGCGAGCATTTCCTGCTGCTCTATGACATTGTCTGCCTATCTTTAAGTATTCTGAAATAATGACCCCTAAATCCCTTTCCTCAGATACTGAGGTTAGGACTGTATCACTGATTGTATATTCTGCTGTGTCCCCAATATGGCTTGTGGCAAACTGCAAACGAGACTTCTTATGAGTTGCTTTCAAAAATTCTTCTTGTCACTCTTCCATAATGGCCAGACTTGTGGAGTATATGACTAATAGTTGTCCTGTTGACAGATTCCTCACCGTAACTATGGATCTCTGCAGCTCCTCCAGAGTAAACATGGGTCTCTTGGCTGCTTCTCTAATTAGTGTTCTCCTTGAGCCATTTCTTGGTGGGTTTGCAGTTGTGTCATACTCCTTCCATTTTTAGATGATGGATTGAACAGTGCTCTGTGAGATGTTCAGAGCTTAGGATATTTTTTTAAGCTAACCCTGCTTTACATTTCTCCACAACTTTATCCCTGACCTGTCTGGTGTGTTCCTTGTTTTTTATAATGCTGTTTGATCACTAATGTTCTCTAGAAAACCTCTAAGACCTTCACAGAACAGTTGTATTTATACTGATGATAAATTACACATACAGTCAGGCCCATAAATATTGGGACATCGACACAATTCTAACATTTTTGGCTCTATACACCACCACAATGGATTTAAATTGAAACTGCACTGTGAAGCGCCGTCCAATGAGTTCTGAAGCATTTGGCTGAATATGAGCAGATAATATTGCCCGAAACACTTCAGAATTTATCCTGCTACTTTTGTCAGCAGTCACATCATCAATAAATACAAGAGAACCAGTTCCATTAGCAGCCATACATGCCCACGCCATGCCACTACCACCACCATGCTTCACTGATGCTTAGGATCATGAGCAGTTCCTTTCCTTCTCCATACACTTCTCTTCCCATCACTCTGGTACAAGTTGATCTTGGTCTCATCTGTCAATAGGATGTTGTTCCAGAACTGTGAAGGCTTTTTTAGATGTCGTTTGGCAAACTCTAATATGGCCTTCCTGTTTTTGAGGCCCACAAATGTTTTACATATTGTGGTGAACCCTCTGTATTCACTCTGGTGACGTCTTCTCTTGATTGTTGACTTTGACACACATACACCTACCTCCTGGAGAGTGTCCTTGATCTGGCCAACTGTTGCGAAGGGTATTTTATTTACCAGGGAAATAATTCTTCGGTAATCCACCACAGTTGTTTCCCGTGGTCTTTCGGTGTTGCTGAGCTCCTTCTTTTTAAGAATGTTCCAAACAGTTGTTTTGGCCACGCCTAATGTTTTTGCTATCTCTCTGATGGGTTTGTTTTGTTTTTTCAGCCTAATGATGGCTTCACTGATAGTGACAGCTCTTTGGATCTCATCTTGAGATTTGACAGCTGTCATCTTGAGATTTGAAAGATTCCAAATGCAAATAGCACACTTGAAATTAACTCTGGACCTTTTATCTGCTCATTGTAATTGGGATAATAAGGGAAAATCACACACCTGGCCCTGTAACAGCTGAGAAGCCAATTGTCCCATTACTTTTGGTCCCTTAACAAGTGGGAGGCACATATGAAAATTGTTGTACTTTCTACACTGTTCATCTGATTTGGATGTAAATACCCTCAAATTAAACCTGACAGTCTGCAGTTAATGCACATCTTGTTCGTTTCATTTCAAATTCATTGTGGTGGTGTATAGAGCCAAAAACGTTAGAATTGTATTGGTGTCCCAATATTTATGGACCTGGCTGTAGGTGAACTCTATTTACTAATTAGGTGACTTCTGAAGGCAACTGATCACACTGGATTTTATTTAAAGAGGACCTTTCACCAGAATAAAACTTCTAAAGTAACTATACAGGCATGTAGAGCGGCGCCCAGGGATCCCCCTGCACTTACTGTTATACCTGGGCGCCGTTCCGTTCTCCCGTAATTGCCTCCAGTATCTTCACAGTTAGGCTCCACCCAGGGGAACCTGCCGGCGCCTCCTTCTCCCATGCTGCAGCGCTGGCCAATCACAGCACTCAGCTCATAGCCTGAGAGGCTTTTTTCTCTCTCAGGCTATGAGCTGAGCGCTGTGATTGGCCAGCGCTACAGCATCGGAGAATGAGCCGACGGCAGGTTCCCCTGGGTGGAGCCTAACTGTAAAGATACCGGAGGCAATAACGGGAGAACGGAGAGGCGCCCAGGTAAGTGCAGGGGGGTCCCTGGGCGCCGCACTACATGCCTGTATAGTTACTTTAGAAGTAACCGGGGACTACCGGTAAATACAAATGCATGCCACATATTTTTTTTTTTTATTAAACATAATATAATTTTCTTTTCTCTCCACACATACTTGCTACTTTTTGTTGGTCTATCACATAAAATGACAAAATACATTTAAAGAGGATCTGTCAGTATGATCAACCCTCTTAAATCATGCATACTGCCTAGTAGTGCTCATCATGCTGATTGAAACAATACCTTTTTTTGTTTGTATGATAAATAGTTGCAGAGATATCTGTGTTTTTCTTCAAATAAGCAAGTTCAAGCACCAGGAAGCAGGGCTGAATCCTTGGAGCACTGCTCTGCACAATCCCCCCTCTCCTTGATTGATAGGGCTAGACATCAGCATGAATATACATATCATATACATTGTATACTACAGTTTTACCACATTAGGAACAGTGGGTTTTTATGATTACAAACATAAAACATATGACTGCTTTACTCACAAGCACAATATATGATTATAAAGACACCAGTAATATTTAGCTTTCTGAGCGTAGACAAACCATTTATCTCACACAGACAAAAGAAAGATATTGGGGGAGATTAATCAAACTGGTGTAAAGTAGAACTGGCTTAGTTGCCCATAGCAACCAATCAGATTCCACCTTTTATTTTCCAATAGAGCTATTGGTAATGAAAGGTGGAATCTGATTGGTTGCTATGGGCAACTAAGCCAGTTCTACTTTACACTAGTTTGATTAATCTCCCCATTGTTTTAATTAGCTTGATAAGACGTACCAAGCAGTATGCCTGGTTTAATAGGGTTGATCATGCTGACAGAGTCTCTTTAAAGTGGTTATCCAGCCCCTACAATGTTCCCCCTAATGCCTGGGCCTTTCATATACATTATACTTACCTGCTCCCCGTCACCCACATTGCCCCAGATCCCTGCACAGGTTCCCTTCACGGCGTGCTTCACGGTTGCTCAGCTCTGTCGCCGGATGTTTTGATCGGGGAGATGCAGCAGCGGCCGCACATGGATCCGGAGCAATTTGGGTGCCGAGGAGCAGGTAAGTATAATGTATATGAGGGGCCCGGGCATTGGGGGGGTCATTGTAGGGGTTGAAAAACCCCTTTAAGTTTGTGGGATGTGAAAAAAAATGTGGTAAAGTTGAAGGGGTATTAATACTTTTTCAAGGCACTGTATATATACATTAAGGCCTCATGCACACCGTTTTTTTTTTAAGGTCCGCAAAAACGGGGTCCGTAGGTCCGTGATCCGTGACCGTTTTTTCGTCCGTGGGTCTTCCTTGTTTTTTGGAGGATCCACGGACATGAAAAATGAAAAAAAAATCTAAGTCAAGTTTGCCATTGAAATGATAGGAAAAAACGGACACGGATCACGGACACGGATGCCAATCTTGTGTGCATCCGTGATTTTTCACGGACCCATTGACTTGAATGGGTCCGTGAACCGTTGGCCGTGAAAAAAATAGGACAGGTCATATTTTTTTCACGGCCAGGAAAAACGGATCACGGATGCGGCTGCCAAACGGTGCATTTTCAGATTTTTCCATGGACCTATTGAAAGTCAATGGGTCCGCGAAAAAAAACCGGAAAACGGCACAACGGCCACGGATGCACACAACGGTCGTGTGCATGAGGCCTAATACATAAGATAGATGTTTTTATTGTATTTTTTGAACTATTCAAATTGTTACTATTTGCTTGTTGATAGTACTTGCCTGTTGAGATTACTGTATACTGCTTTGTACTTGCCCGAAAACAAAATACAAACTCTTTACAAATACAAAAGAGAAAACTCTTTAGAGACATTGAACCAGCAAGGAATCACAGATTTCAGTTCTGAAACCTAAAGAAATGTAAATGTTGCTCTGGGCTATATGGTATGGTATAACTTATGACAGTACAGCAGCACTAAAGTAATTCAATGTATTTACAAAGATGATGAATAATTATGTAGATAACATTTATGCTTCACCCTTGATTGGTGATAAAACCTGTGTATAGTATAAATTCAGGACTGTATATGGCAGAGCACGGAAATATCACCAAACCCACTGATACTAATGCAAGCAGTTTAGGTAGCAATGGCATTCTGCAAAACTGATGAGTCATTTTCTTGTCAAATGCTGGCTCCGTTTGTTATCAATTTTTTCCTGTGTCAGTATAAAGGGTAGATTCTTTTATCACATGGAGTTGTACTTACGTCAAGTTGATGTGAAGTGACTCTTTTCAGCCATTTTAATGGCTCTCTCCTACATCTTTGGCGAGACTGATTGAAGGTTCTCCAACTATATGGGCTATAATTATCCATATGATTCTTTTGAATTTGCTTGCCTAAAATATTATACACTTCCTCATGTATACCGGTGACCAGTTTGGGATTTTTGCTATACTTCAGAAAATAAGGAGAGAGAGCCAGCTCACCCCGATATCTTCACCAAACGTCCAGTGCACAGATGCATCCTGAATACAGTTGAATATGAACTTCAGCTGATTCTCTGTGGGAATGGAGTTCATGAGGAGACATGAAGTACAGAGAGGATGGACAGGACAGACTGTGGTTATGCAGGGCTGTGGTAATGGAGACTGCATACAAGTGCTGCTGCTCATTAGCCACATCTGCTCATGAACTTAATTCTTACAGAGATTCAGCTGAAGATGCTATCGTCTGTATTCTGGATCATAATCCCCGAAAGGTAGAGCAGAGGGGAGGATGAGGCAGCTCTTTATCTAAGGGCTCTTTCACACCTGCGTTCTTTTCTTCCGGCATAGAGTTCCGTCGTCGGGGCTCTATGCCGGAAGAATACTGATCAGGATTATCCTAATGCATTCTGAATGGAGAGAAATCCGTTCAGGATGCATCAGGATGTCTTCAGTTCAGGACCGGAACGTTTTTTGGCCGGAGAAAATAACGCAACATGCTGCGCTTTTTGCTCCGGCCAAAAATCCTGAACACTTGCCGCAAGGCCGGATCCGTAATTAATGCCCATTGAAAGGCATTTATCCGGATCCGGCCTTAGGCTAAACGTTGTTTCGGCGCATTGCCAGATCCGACGTTTAGCTTTTTCTGAATGGTTACCATGGCTGCCAGGAAGCTAAAGTCCTGGCAGCCATGGTAAAGTGTAGTGGGGAGCAGGGGAGCAGTATACTTGCCATCCGTGCGGCTCCCGGGGCGCTCCAGAGTGACGTCAGGGCGCCCCACGCGCATGGATGACGTGATTGCATGGCACGTCATCCATGCGCATGGGGCGCTCTGACGTCATTCTGGAGCGCCCTGGGAGCCGCACGGACGGTAAGTATACTGCTCCCCCGCTCCCCACTACTACTATGGCAACCAGGACTTCAATAGCGTCCTGGCTGCCATAGTAACACTGAACGCATTTTGAAGACGGATCCGACTTCAAATGCTTTCAGTTCACTTGCGTTTTTCTGGATCCGGTGTGTAATTCCGGCAAATGGAGTACACGCCGGATCCGGACAACGCAAGTGTGAAAGAGCCCTTAGTGTTGTGAAGTAACCCCTCCTCCTGTGTGATTAGGACAGGTTTTGTTTGTACTAATGGAACAGCGGCCATTTTGTTTCTCCTAATTATTGCTCCCCAGACAAAACAAGTTATAAACTCATGTAAGGTACTTGGAA